>NW_005353448.1:235404-264721 GCF_000412655.1 Myotis brandtii
ACCCGGGAGCAGGCCTAAGCCAGCAGGGTGTTATCTCCCGAGGGGTCCCAGACTGCGAGAGGGCACAGGCCAGGCTGAGGGACCCTCCCCTTCCCCCCCGAGTGCACAAATTTTTGTGCACCGGGCCTCTAGTATCCTTATAGGAAGAGAAAGAGACACCAGGAGGAAAGGACATCTGAGGACACAGAACGAGGCAAGCCATCTACACGCCAAAAGAGCAAGACCTTGCCCTAGCCGGTTTATTCAGTGGATAGAGCATCGGCCTGCGGACTGAAGGGTCCCAGGTTCGATTCTGGTCAAGGGCACATACCTCAGTTGCAGGCTTGATCCCTGGGCCTGGTCTGGGCATGTGCGGGAGGCAACTAATCAATGTGTCTCTCTCACATCAATGGTTCTCTCTGTGAATCTCCTCCTCCCTTCCACTCTCTCTAAAAATAACTGGAAAACAATATCCTCAGGTGAGGATTAACAACAACAAAAAAGAGGCCTTTGGAAGAAACCAAACCTGCCAACATCTTGATAGTGGACCTCCAGACTTGAGAAGTGTGAGGAATAAATCTGTATGGTTTGAACCACCCAGGCTGTGGTAGAGCCCTGTTTACAGAAGGATCATCTTTAAAAAACAACAACAACAACACATTTTTTTTATTGATTTCAGAGAGGAAGGGAGAGAGAGAGGGAGATAGAAACATCAATGATGAGAGAGAACCACTGATCAGCTGCAATCTGTACACCCCACAATGGGGTTCAAGTCTGCAACCCGGGCATGTGCCCCGACCGGGAATCGAACCATGACCTACTGGTTCGTGGGTCAACACTTAACCACTGAGCCATGCTGGCTGGGCCGAAAGGATAATCTTTAATGTACCTTTTGCATATATTCAGTCTTGTGCATTTCACGTTTCAAAGTTTTGGGAGTGTTTTGGCATCTATGGTTACTCTGGCATTAATTTTTTTTGACCCGAAAGTTGCTGTCCCTGAATCAGATCACGTACTTTAGGGTGAGATTAGGGAACATAGATGAAAGGCCTCTCCTGTCCCATAAGTAACCGTCTGATACAAGGGTTCTCTTTAAATGTTTACAGAGTTTAGGTGACCTAAAACCAGCCATAACTGCCCAATATCTGGGCAACTGGGGGAGTATTCATTTGATCTCTTGGCTTATTAAAAACCATGGGGGAGCTCAAAAGTCGCAGAAAAGTTGGCAAGGTAACTTCAAGTGGAATTCATATGCTATTATACAAATTGATTAAGCACAAATCTCTTGTAAAGACACTTTAATATTAAAACAATTATAAATATATCCCAAGGAGAATTCTAGTCCCAACAAACGATAACAAATATAAATGCTAGATCACTTTGGCCTTTGGTCTGGCATCTGCAAGAGGAAATTATACACTGAAGAAGTTTGAGTTTTATTTGACTTTAAACTTTTCTACAATCTTATTGGAATATGGAGGGTCTGATAACTGTATTCATTTTAAAATGAATCGCCCCAACCTGAAGAAGGTCCTAGAAGAAAATGTATTGAACCAAGACTATTCATCTCCTCTCCTGGATAGGGGGAGCCCATTCTTGCCAAATGTCTTAACTTTTATTAAGTTTAGAGCTAGAGTGATCTGAGGAGGGGTCTCAAATATTTGTCTATCTTATCTCTAAATAAAAAAAAAAGAATCTGTTATTCCTTCCCCCAAATGACAGAAACATGATTTAATTGAATATGTCTTCAAAACTCCATATTAGAGATTCTTAAGTTAGGGACAAAATCCTAGTCCAAGCAACCTATGAATCAGAAACACACAAAATATTTGTTTCTTTGTTTCTTCTGTGTTGTTTGGAAAATTGTCATCTGTAAAAGAAAAATACTGTTTTGTTAATGTTAAATATAGTTAAGATTTGTTTACATCCGGAAGTACAACAAAGTTCCCATGGGCTTTGATCTTGTTTTTGTGACTCAACACAATGGACAAATATATCTCTTTGTGGCCAAATACTCTGCAGCAGAGGTGGCAGTGAGCACCAGTCTATCTTAGAAACACTGGCAACCAGGCTCTTTCTCATGAGAGGGATGATACTGTCCTAACAAGGAAATCTGTCGTGTGGCATACTACAGGCTTGCCTATCATCCTGACAAGAGACGCATGTCGCCACCCCAGCAAGAAGAGGCAAAAGCAGATAAATATGAAAGTGCCACTGCTGAAGACTGAGATTCAGTGAGCTAGTATGAGGAGCCCTCAAACCTGGCAATTTCTCTTAGGGAAAAATTTACGTGGTCTTGAAAACCTCAAAGAATTCTTTCAAAATTTTCTTCTTACCTGGACATCATTGAAATTCAGACAGAGGTTCATAATCCTTTTCTTGCTGACATTATCACTCATGTTGACCTTGCAAAAATGGCCTCATAGCCCTAACCGGTTTGGCTCAGTGGATAGAGTGTCGGCCTGCGGACTGAAAGGTCCCAGGTTCGATTCCGGTCAAGGGCATGTACCTTGGTTGCGGGCACATCCCCAGTAGGGGGCGTGCAGGAGGCAGCTGATCAATGTTTCTCTCTCATCGATGTTTCTAGCTCTCTATCCCTCTCCCTTCCTCTCTGTAAAAAATCAATAAAATATATTTTTTTAAAAAGGCCTCATAGATGGAAGAACAAAGGAAATGACTTTGCAGACAGGTAATTTGAAGATTTTTGGAGAATTATAGGTTTCTTGACAAGAGCCTGGACAAGTCTTGGCCACTCTGACCGTATCTGCTACCCCATGACTGGCTAAGTCAGCACGCGTGGAAACGAAAATAAAAAGTTTAAGTATCAAAGGGGAAAGACAGGCTACAGTGCTTTACCATTCTACAATTTTCACTTCTTATTCAAGCCACGAACGGCAGGCTTCTCGATTATGTACTTCAAAGCCAAATTCAGGTTAATTTTTCACTTCCTTTATATATTTTCCACATTTTTATTTTCATAAATTTTATACTCCACAACGAGAAGTGACACAACAGGAGACCCCGCACATCCTGAGAGACAAGACGTTCTACTCCCAGCATCCTGTGAGATCTCATGCCCTCAGGTTTCCAGGTGGGATCCCAGGGTCTGAGAGCTCAAGCCTAGAACTCCAACTGTCGTTTTCTGAACACACCATGCAGTTCCGTGGCTCCATGGCTGTGTGCATAGCGCTATGTCCTTCTGGCATGCCCTCCCACTCCCTTTCCTTGGCTGACTCCGATCATTCCTTACGTCACAGGGGAGGTGTCATCGTGCCAGAGGCCTTCCCCGAGCTCCCAGGTCACTGGCTCTCATGGCACTGTGGCTGTCTGAATGTTTTAACATCTACCATCTTATGTTGAAATTACCAGCTTAAGTACCTATTTCCTTTACCAGACAAATAGAAAAAGAAAAATAGCAACTTTACAGTGAAAAACCCTGACAAACGACACTTTAACCAAGTAGGCAAAGTAGTGTCACCAGTAACGGGATAAACAGAAACGCGTGCCTCCTGAGACCTAGTGAGAAGGACACAACAGCACTTCTGTGGGACACCTGCCTATGTGTATATCCTAATTCGATTATGAGGAAACGCCAGACAAACCTAAGTTGAAGGACAACTGGCAAAATAAATGGCCTGTCTTAAAAATATGAAGGCTGTGATTAACAAAGAAAGACTGAAAAACTGTTCTAGACCACAGGAGACTGCAAGGACATGAAAACCAAAGGGAATATGTGATTCTGAATTAGATCCTGGACCGGAAGAACAATTTTTTTCTTTTGCTATAAAAGACGTTAGTAGGAAAATTAGCAAAATTGGAAAGGTTTGTAGATTAGTCAATAGTACTGTATCACTGTTAATTCCCTGCACTGCGGTTACATAAAAGAATGTTGTGGTGTTGTCCTTAGGAAATACATGCTTAAATACTATTAGCAACTTTCTGCAATGGTTCACAGAAAAATAATTAGAGAGTAAAGACAGAGAGAACAAACACAATAAACTAACCATAATAAAATGTTAACATTTGGGGAATTGGTGAAATTATATGGGCATTCTTCACACTATTTTTACAACTTTTCAATAAGTCTTAAGTTACATCAAGATAAGTTTAAAATTTTTAACTATAAAACCTAAAGAAAAAATTCCTTTTAGATAAGAATAATACAGTATGGGATTTGAAACGTGTCCACTATGTTCAGGGTAGATGAGAAAATCTACAGTAATTACTTCTAAAGTGAAATCAGTGGTTACACAGAGTGCTAATTGGAAGTTGGCACAATTCCAGGTTACCGACACTATCTCCCAAATTAACCCAACAAACTGGTCAGCAGAGCAGTAGGAGGTATTTTCTTCATTGTGTTGTCATAAATGAGAAGCAAGAACACTGCATATAATTCCAAGCTACCTACCTGCTTTACAAATAAGTATTTTTCACACAGGCTTTACAAACTAAAAGACCCATCTCCACCTTAAAGGCAATCATCCTACAAGTACCCTACACAAAACATAAGGGACAATACATAGTACTAGGATTATAATTTGCAGTCTATTGATGCTCTCTGCCAGCAGTGGTATCATCTCTGTGGGGCTGGTCATTACAGAGAGATGGCATCTCTATGACAGGATTAGATTAACTATGTTAGAAGAATAAGACTTGTGCCTGTCCATCATCAGGAAGTTGAGCACGATATTTGGGGAACATGCACACATAGAGATAAGTCATGGGACCAGGCATAACCTGGAGACTAGTGAGGGATGTGGAACTGCAAGGGATCACAAGGGAGCTCTCTATAAAGGCTCCATGGCATGAAAGGAATTAACTTAATGGCCCACAGAAAACACTTACAGGAAAGCAGATTTCAACCCAACACAGAAAACAATTTCTAACAGAGCTTTCCACCAGTGGAACAGGTGGCCTTGTGAAGTAGTGAGCCTCTTATCTGAATATGTTCAAGCACACCTAAGATATACTCTCCAAGTACTACAAGGATGCAAGTTTCTTACATCATCTAGGTTCAATCTAGAAACAACGAAAGTCCATTTTCTCAATGGCAGCATCCCTGGCCTCTACCCACTAGATATCATAGCACTCCCCTCTCCCAGTTTTGGCAGCAAACATGTCTCCAGTTTTGCCCCAGCTGAGGCACTCCTACCAGCAAATTCCTCTGAGTCTATGTGTTGAGTAAATGAAATACTACCGCATTTCAGAGCGCCCAAGGTAGTCCGAGAAGGACTTTTGGAGAAGGTAAGATTTGAGATAAGTCTTGGAGTAAAACAAGTCTGAAGAAGGGTAGAAGAGGAAATAGTAAGTTTTCTTTGTGTAGGGATGGTATAAGTCCAGGCTATCGTGAGATCATTGGGGAAGCCAGTTGGCTAAGCAGAAGGGTTCAGTAGTAGATATGGCTAGAAGTATTTGTAAAGTTGCAATGTGTTGAAGGATTTTCCAATCAAAGTAAAAGTTGCTTAGGTTGGCATCTCAGCCTATCCAAGCCATAGGAAAGTTAATGTTGAATGCAAACATGAAAGATACAATGTTCTGAGAGAATGGTGGGGTGCTGGAGAGTTAGGCAATATACCATAGTACCTACTCCTCCATTTTCAGAAATGAAAGTTTGCTTTCTTATCTGCCGTTGTTCTTTCTATCTGAATGACACATCTGACTCTTATTTTAAAGTCTACTTTAAAGAGAGGCTGAAAGCAAGCATGTGTGTAGGGGCAGGGGGTATAGTACTTCCAAGCACTGAACTGAAATGCATCATACTATTTCCTGAAAAATGGTAGAATGTTAACATTCTTCAATAGTCAAACAATACACACATGCGAAGGTGGGAATTTGCAAGCGTGTGGATGACCAATACTTCAGCCTTGATCATTTTTGGTTCTATACATCCAAATCCGGACCACAGGAGGGTTTTCTCAAGTCACGCTTGAGTATGAGAGAACTGGGCTGCAGCATGGTGGTGGCAGAGTTTGGTCAGGGCTAGTGTTGGCCTTAAGAACCAAGCTAGTTTTAGAGGTTTGATTCTCCTCTCGGTGTGGGGCTCAGATGTACCTAGAAAAGCTCTGGAAGGACTCAGGCTCAGAGGGTCTGTTGGACTCTTGAAGGCTCTACCAAGGACACTTCTAGTGCGTCCAGTGGTCAGGCACTGGCTGGCCTGGCGGTGCAGCGAGGCGGCCAATTCACACCCTATGTCCATCCAAGAGGCTTCGGAAGTCTGAGAATGCCAGGGATTACCCCGTGGTTAGAAGCTGAGGTTGGCTGGCCCCTTCGTTTGTGCGCACTCAACTGCATGAAACAGCAAACACCTTTCTGCTGATTCCACTCTCTTGCTGTTTAGAAAAATAACAATCTATTTGAGCAGTTACTGAGGAACAGGAAACTGCAGGCTTTCTGTAAGAAACATACCGAACCACTTCCTCCCCAAGCAAATGAACCTTTTCTAACTAATTCTTCCCCTGCATTCCAAAAGCCATCTGCAATGGCACCTCCCATCGACCTCAGCCTGGCTCTTTATGGGGTGTAATCCCCATTAGAATCATCCCTATTAGTATCTAGAATCATCTACTATAGCCACTTTATCTTTCAGGGAGGATGCGAAGCCACTCCATTCACTTTTAAAATTTAGGCTCACATGGTGCCTGAGATTCCAACAGTAGGCACTCAAATAGGCCAAGACACTGCAGGTCCCCTTAATAACACATGTCCCTCATGATGTCCCTGCAGGGGTGGGTAGGCAGAGGAAGGAGTGAGACCCAGCCATCAGCCCCTCTACCTGGGCTATGGGAGTAGCATGAATGCACTGGCACATTCACCCCATGGAACACTCCACAGCGACACAGGATGGACGAATAAACAAACAAACAAACAAACAAAATTTAGGCTCACGTTCAAAATAAAATATTTTTATTTTTAAAAATGGAGAAAAAGAGACCAAAATATTTACATTTAGAGGAGATTTAAAAGAAAAGCATTACAAATGCAAATGAGTTTGTACAAATGAAGAGCTTTCAATCCAGGCTTCCTGCTGAGCCAGCCACAAGCCGGCAGCACCTTCTGCGAGCATCTCACACAAAATTTAGGCTCACATTCAAAATAAAAGATTTTTATTTTTAAAAATGGAGAAAAAGAGACCAAAATATTTACATTTAGAGGAGATTTAAAAGAAAAGCATTACAAATGCAAATGAGTTTGTACAAATGAAGAGCTTTCAATCCAGGCTTCCTGCTGAGCCAGCCACAAGCCGGCAGCACCTTCTGCGAGCATCTCACATTAAGGGGAGAAGCTTTCTGGGGGCTGAGAGAAAGTTATTAAGAGCGTGAGCTTTGGCTATTATTTCACAATTGAGTTACCCTCTATCCCAAGGGCAACATTTTGCAGCTGTTTGCAGTGAGTCAGTACTTTCTTTTCATTCCCTGCTTTTTAAATTCTTTTTCTCTTCTATTTGGGTAAATTACCCTTTACATTTTTGCTTGTGACTAGAGGCATAAGAACAAAGTTTGAGTCTGCCTTTTAAAAGGCAAAAATGAAAACAGCAGTCATAATGTTAATTCATTGAAATGAAAGTTACCAGATGATCGACAGATAAGGCATACACAAAATAAGCAGCAATGCTACTTCGAGGTGATTGAAAACACTTTTCAGAGGGCATTTAGTGGTTATGTTTACACTTAGTCTCATAGCATATAATTCTTTCCCCTAGATTTAGCAATATTTGTCAAAGATACTTAGTACTCTTGACTTGGGGTGGCGAATACATGATACAGTGTAGAGATGATGGGTTGTAGATTTGTGCACCTGAAACTTGTATAATTTTGTTAACCAGTGTCACCCCGATAAATTCAATAAAAAGGGAGAAAATTCTTGGTATAATCTGTGCCATGCTACAAATTAGACCCATCCCAACAGTGAGTATTTCTCACATGCTTGCGATTGTATGGTTGTCAAAGCAGGGTCCCTGGACTGAGCAGCATCAGGGGGAACCTGTTAGAAATGCAGATTTTCGAGCTCTACCCCAGATTCAAGGAATCAGGACTCCGAGAGAGGGCCGGGTGTCCTTGTCCTAAGAAGCCCTTCGGGGGATTCTGACACTCAGGTTTGTAGTGGCTCAGAAGGCTCTGGGGCTAGGTGTTTGAATCCACTTCCTGTGTGCTCTCTTCGTCTTGCTTTCTTCCCTAGTAAAACTGAGAAATTATGGTAACTAATCTGATAGAATGGCTGTGAGGAGGAACGTCGTTAATAAACATGTTTATAATGGTTGCCTGGGGCTGGCGGCGGGAGCAGTGGTTGACTGCAAGCAGGTGGAAAGTAACTTTGGAGTGATGGAAATGTTCTAAAACTGAATTGTAGTGATGGTTGCATGACTATAAATGTACTAAAAATAATAGAAGTATAATTTACAAGGGGCGAATGTTATTGTCTATAAAGTATTCTTTAATAAAACATACAAAGGTGTAGAAGAGTGCCTCATCAGTTAACCCACTCTTATCAGTTAAGCCATTCAAACAGGTATCAAATAGAAACTAATCTCCTAAGTGTGAGGGTCTTATTCTCCTTTGATGTCTTGAGTGGAATCTGTGCTGTTACTAACTCAAAAATAAATTAGGCCTACGGCAATCATTATTATGAAGATTCTACAGATGGAAAATGATATCCCATAGAGTACAGTAATACATCAATGGCAAAAAGATATGTAACCAATCCAGTTACATCACTCCCTAGATTTAACTTTCCTTTTAGAAAATGTCGGATGTGTATATTTGCTCTCATTCATAATAGCAGGCTTCATTAGTGCCATCTCCATTTCAATAAGCAATGAGGCATCATAAACTGCATTGACTATGATACTGGCAAGAAAAGTGATGCAAGGCGAAATACAGAAAAAGATAGAGGTGGCCTTGAAAACCATATTTTACTGCCAGATTTTACATATACATAGGTATTTAATAAAAATTTATTGATTTTGTTGACAATTGACAATGTTGAACTTTCCCTGAGCCCTGTGCTTCAGGAAAACAGAAATGACTGCAGAATCCTTTGCTCTTCTGTGTCTGATAAATGGCTAAAGGGAGAAAGCCACTCGCCCGTTAAGACTTACACAAGACTGTCCACTCTTCCTCATGAATCCCACAAGACACATGATCACTCCTGCGTACCTGCCTCTATAAAACCCAAGCCCCTCCTTTTGAGCCCTTCCTCATTAATAACTGTTCTCCTTCTTGCAATGGCCGGGATAAAATTATCTCCTCAACAGCCCAGGGCATTTTGTTTCTGACACAATAAATATAATGAACAAGTCTGGCTGGCCTTTCTATCCTCTCTTAGTTAACAATGTTACTTTAAATTGCAGGTATTACTCCTAGAGTACAAAAAGAAGGGGTAAAATTAATTCGCATGTACAACTACCTACAACTGATCATGTAGGGCAGAGGTGGATACTCTATTTTCTTTTCTTTTTTTAAAAATATATTTTATTGATTTTTTAACAGAGAGGAAGGGAGAGGGATAGAGAGTTAGAAACATCGATGAGAGAGAAACATCGATCAGCTGCCACTGGGGATGTGCCCACAACCGAGGTACATGCCCTTGACCGGAATCGAACCTGGGACCCTTCAGTCCACAGGCTGATGCTCTATCCACTAAGCTAAACCGGCTAGGGCGGACACTCTATTTTCTATGAAGGGCCAGATAAATAATAAATATTTTCGGTTTTGCATGTCCTATGGTGTCTGTCACTACTCAGCTCTGCCACAGTAGTGTGAAAGTAGCCACAGAGAAAACATAAATGAATGGGTGTGATTGTGTTCCAATAAAACTTTATTTACAAAGCAAGTGCTGGACTGTTGTTTACCCATGATCTAGAGGTATTTAATAAAATTTATTGATTTTGTTGACAATTGACAATGTTGAACTTTCCCTGAGCCCTGTGCTTCAGGAAAACAGAAATGATTGCAGAATCCTTTGCTCTTCTGTGTCTGGTAAATGGCTAAAGGGAGAAAGCCACTCACCTGTTATGACTTAGACCAGCAGTTGGCAAACTGCGGCTCACGAGCCACATGCGGCTCTCTGCAGAATCCTTTGCTCTTCTGTGTCTGATAAATGGCTAAAGGGAGAAAGCCACTCGCCCGTTAAGACTTACACAAGACTGTCCACTCTTCCTCATGAATCCCACAAGACACATGATCACTCCTGCGTACCTGCCTCTATAAAACCCAAGCCCCTCCTTTTGAGCCCTTCCTCATTAATAACTGTTCTCCTTCTTGCAATGGCCGGGATGAAATTATCTCCTCAACTGCCCAGGGCATTTTGTTTTTGACACAATAAATATAATTAACAAGTTTGGCTGGCCTTTCTATCCGCTCTTAGTTAACAATGTTACTTTAAATTGCAGGTATTACTCCTAGAGTACAAAAATAAGGGGTAAAATTAATTCGCATGTACAACTACCTACAACTGATCATGTAGGACAGAGGTGGACACTCTGTTTTCTATAAAGGGCCAGATAAATAGTAAATATTTTCGGTTTTGCATGTCCTATGGTGTCTGTCACTACTCAGCTCTGCCACAGTGTGAAAGCAGCCACAGAGAAAAACATAAATGAATAGGTGTGATTGTGTTCCAATAAAACTTTATTTACAAAGCAAGTGCTGGACTGTTGTTTACCCATGATCTAGAGCATTGTCTCTCAAAAGTATTCCAAAGAATACTACTTTTAGGGCTTATTAATGGGTCATATAAAAACAAGAAGATGGGGGATAAAAAGGTGTCCCATGGTAAACCAGATTTGGGAAAATTGGGAAACAGGTTTCCTCACTACAGCCCTTCTCAGCAATTTTAAAATGCTAATATGCACTGTAAATCTCCAAGGGATAACCCTTGCAATATTTTTCAAAAACTCAAATCAGAGAGTTACTGTTTCTCAAAAGTATTTTTTAATTGACAGAATTAGTTAACCAACATGTTTTTTTTAAAAAAATACTAACTATATTTTAAAAGTACCTACATATTTGAAACATCTCGGTGGGATCACCTTTCTAAAATGTATTATAAAATTCATAAAAGACATGATTTAGCTTATTCTAGTTGAAACAGGTCCTCATAAGTAACCTGGACCTATATTTCCTATAAGATCATAGTTTTCTGTTGTTGTTTTTTTAATTAATAAAGACTAAGAAGTCCTGATTCAACCTTCTAAGTTTGTTTCTAAAACAAATTAGTATGCTAAACATATCATTTTAACCTTTTTTCATGTCAATACAGTTCATATTGCATTTTTCCATGTTAAACATTGACCTAGTCATAATTTTAATGGCTTTATATTAATATTCTACCATATGGAATACCATAATTTCTTTAATCAAGCCCCTGTTGATGGACAGTCTGGCGTTTTTAATTATTTTGCTAATATAAACAACACTGTGGTAAATATCACGGACATATATCTTTGGGAACTCATCCAATTAATTCCCATGGTGGACTTGTCTCAGTCCTTTCCCACTGAAGTCATCCCAGGTGGCAGTATATATAGCCTCCTATAAGCCTCACCTCTATCCCTGGAGCTGGCTGAGGGAACTAGAGGGCAGCAAACCGTGGATTATCCAGTGACCACCAAACAACTAGATAAATGGGCCAGTCAATCGGGGGAAAAAGGAGACATATGTAAAACTTTAGACAATAAAGAAAAAAAAAATGGGCCAGTCAAGCTTCCCTCTCTCGGGAATGAGGCAATTTCCCGAAAGAGCATGACTTGGAGAATGGCTGATAGGTGTCAATGGGAAGTCCTCAGGTATAGGGCAGACTGCAGCCTGAAGAGGAAGTGAAAGCCAGGGAGAATGGAGGCGCCCAGTCCTGTCAGTGGTGGTGGCCAGAGTGAGCATCCAGGAGCTGCTTTCTATGGGCCTCCGGGTCACAGCTCCACCATCAGAGAGCCCTGAGGGTAAGTCCTGTTTCTGGGACTGGCTATGTGACCTGGGAAGATTACTTCATATCTGTACATCTCTAGTCCTTCATCTCAAAAATACACACAGTAACAATATTTACTTCATGAGAAGCTTAAATGAGAAGATAATCTAACATGCTTCACACATATTAAGTGATCATATATATATATATATATTATCATAATTTTACGGTATTATTATTATCATCTGAGTCACCTTGGATCCAGAAAACCACCTTTCCTTTCCCTCTGCCTGTAGTTCTCTGTGCCCCACTTCCTTTTGGGTGACATCACCCACTTCTACTCAAAGTCTACGTATGCCTATATATCAATAGGAAGAAAAAGAAAAATGCAAACATCTCCACTGATCTCAATAACCTCAGGCTTTTATCCCTAGGATATTAAACAGAATGTTTAGAAGATGGGAGTGCAGGAGTGATCACAATACATCAAAACCGTTAGGTGTATGTTGGTGAGCTATTCTGTTCCTTCCTTAGGAGTTTTCTATTTTGGGAGGACATCATCCCAAAAAGCATCTGAGTACTTTCCTTAGGACGGGTCAAAGTGCCGGGGGTTTCGGGAGGACGTCCATCAGTCCTGCAGACCACTGTGTAGTTGCTAATGACTTAAAATAGGGCCATGGGTCTTACAGTTTCAGCATTAGGATCATAAACACAAACGACCACCTGAGACCACAGAGGACCGGATATGAGCTACTTATAGTAAAACTAAGCCAGAGACAAGAATAGCAGGAAAGCTGCCTATTTTCTTGTAGTGAGGTCCTTTGAAGTAAACTATTTATTAAACATTATATTACAGTGCCTGAAACAAAAATCTTTGAAGGCACTTATCCTACTCTGCACAGTGGCCCACTGCTAACGAGTTGCTTCCTTTTCCTCTTAGGTTTTGTTTTTTCATTTGTGAAACTGAAACCTGGATTGTTTTCCTCCATCTATGAAACCAGCTGGCACAAAGCTCTACTTCTGGCAATCATGGTGATCAATAGAAAGAGCATTACAAACATACACCAATCCGCCGCTTTCTCATCATTACATAGAAAATGTGCTATTAAAAGTCACTATATAAATAGTAAGTTCAACAACTTCTTCAAATACTAGATTACAGGAAATGATGAAATAAAAGAACTAGTAATGGCAAGAACTCAAACAATAGGATGCATGCCTTGTTTCAGCTAGCATTCTTCTACTTACCAATTCATAAAGCCCCTAGATACTCCAATTAACAGTCACATCTTAAAGAAATGTTCCAGAGAAGAGCAAAAGGGCGATATAGTTTGTTTCTCTAATGCAATCATTAAAGTAAGAGTCTTCAACCTGGAGCAGGAGCAGTGAGAGGAACTCGCAGTGGGCCAGCACCTGGATAATGTCCCTGATGATATGGCAACCCTGGCCAGCTCACAAAGGTGCCAGCTCAGTGTGTGCAGAGAGGAGAAAGGACAGCGGCATTGCTGGACATGGGACTTGGTCTGTCTCCATGTGGCTGGGAACGGCAGGAAGCTTTTTAAAAATCTAGAAATACATCAAAGGGCTAATGCAGATTAAGCTCTGCTCCTTTTTTTCTAAAAGGCTCACTCTTGTTCCCAATATAAAGACTTAGATGGTATTTCTTTAGATCATAAAGCAAGTTGTACTTTTAATGATGGATTAAAAATTATAAAAGTGAAAAATGGCTTGTTCTTACCATTCTTTTCTTTCTTTCTTTCTTTTTTTTTTTTTTAAGTGATGAATGCAGGAAAAGACAAGTCTAGGCCAAATTCATCTCTTGCTGACCTTCAGGGATATTGAGTAAGCCAAGTATGATGTTAGTACAAAGTCAAATTTGGATAATGTAGTCACTTTTTGTTAATTCCAGCATTAGAAACATTAGATAATAAATATAGAATAGCACCTAATGTATGTAACTTTAAAAATAGTAGGAAACTTCACTCCAAAAAGTGAAAGGTAAAAAAAGCTTATGCGAAAACTGGTATTTTGAAATAGAAAAAAAGCTTGCTATGTCAACAGAGTAACTATTACTAAATCGATGAACACGTTCACAAAGGATAAAGGAGTCCACTGGGCTCCTTAAACAGACTAGCACCCTACACACCTTCCTACATCTGCACTCGACCTTGCCCAGACCGGCCCACCAGCCTAGAGAGGTAGCTTTCTTCCTGGCCGCCAGGAACCCTGGACCCGTTCTTTCTCCCGGACCCTGCTTCATCTTTTTCTCCTTTCCATTAGCGCCCTTCGCTTCAGCCTAAAAACAGGTGTGAGTCATTCCCAGTGAGAAAACCAATTCTCCCTCGACTCCACATCCCTTCTGGTTCCTGCCTTCCCTCCCACCGCCCAGTCCTTGGTTCCCATGACCACACTCTGTGCCCACCAAGCCTGCTGCAGGGCAGCTGTCCTCCCCACCACTGTGCCCAGCCGACAAACTACCTGCGGCATCCACATGTTAGCCATCTCAGGGAAAAGGACTGTTTCAGAAAGGTTCCTATTAGAATGAAGAAAGAGAACAAGTCACACAGAGTGAGTCAGACACTCGAGATCTAAACTAGATGCCCTTAGGAAACAGCTGTGGCCACTAGAAAGCTCCCAGGATCATGTCCCATGAAGGTAAACTAACTTTACTCCTGGGTGTAACACTAGTTAAACTTATTGAGAGGTTACTCTGTGCCAGGAACTATACTAAGTGCCATGTATGCATTCTCTCATTTAATTCTCACAACAGCCACTAAGGTAGGTGGTATTATTACTCTCATGTGACAGACCAGGAAACTAGGCTTAGAGAGAGTTAAGTGAGACTAAGATCAAATAGACAATAAATGTCTGGCTCACTTTAAAGCATGCGCCCTTAGTCATTACCCTATAAAAGGCTCTTAAAAATGGCCTTTACTTTTACAATTGTTTTTATATTTAAGCAAAATTAAGTGGAAGTTACAAAATTTTCTATATACCCCTTGCCTCCACACATACATAACCTCCCCCATTATCAACATGTAAATTACTCTTTTTATATAAATCACTGAAGTAATAACTATAAAACCCAAAAAGAAATTCAATAAAGGAAGCAAGATCTTTACATTTGTGGAAAGAGACTTAAGACCAAAAAAGGGGGGGGGCTCTTATTTTTTAAAAGGGAGAATAAAGTGACAAACTTCAGAATCCACAGTCTGCATCCTCCCTTGTACTCGTCCTCCCACCAGGCACTCGGTGTCCTCGGTTTGCTATGAGGAGCTAAGCAAGGTTATTTTGTGGACACATGAATTTGTGCTCACTACACTGCATACACCAGCTGGTTGCCATTGGGTACTTATTTGTGACTTACACTTTTGTCCGATTGAACTTGGTCCATTTTCCCAGCACCTAGAACATTGTTTGGAACATTGTATGCTCCCAACAGATACTTGTTGAATGAATGAAAGAAATGCATAAATGAATGAGTAAATGGATCACAACTTCCATGTCTATGCAAAATAAGAATGGTGCATAAACAAGGGCTTTTCCTTCCCGGCTTCTGCTAATTTTGAACTAATGACTCGAAAAGATGCTGAACATGTTTTTCCTTCTACACAATATTAGTGCTAATTAAATACAGTGTCAGTTATTATATCCCTTACAAACACACGTAGGTGGTCTACAGAACAGGATTAATACTAAATGACTACGGAATTAAAGCACTAGTATTTGAAGCTTTGACAAGCTTTTTCACTACCTGGGTTTCCAAAGCAAAATGTCAGTTCATAAGCAACAAGAGGAAACTGCCCAATAATATGCAAATTATTATTTGGCTTTAAATCTCAAAATGCTATAAGATGCCTATTAAAAAATTATACAAATAGCATTAACTTTCTCGATGCTGATTATTTCTTTTCCTCTCTTTATGTAATGACCTTCCTGCACAGTATGTGCTGGCATAAAAAAATAAAAAGCCTAGGGGAATGAAAGGAACTGGTTGCTTAATATCAAAAACATTTGATTTGAGAAAGGAGGAGACAACAATGTAATAGGAAACATGCAATAATTAAAATGATGTGCTTTGTTTTTTCATTAAGGCTATATTTACTTAAAAAAACACACAACTAAGACATAGTTTTGGCTAATTTTGCATTAATTATGGGCTCTAGAGAAGAGGACTCCTAACAGAGAGCATTTAAATAAGCCCCTTCTTCACACCCACTAGATGGCCAGAATTTAAAAGATCCACACCAGATGTTAACTAGATTTATTGCGGTGATCGCTTTGCAATATGTACAGATATTGAATTACTATGTTGTACACCTGAATATAATGTTGTATGTCAATTATACTCCCATTTAAAAAAGGGATAATAAAGTGTTGACAAAAATGTAGAAAAATAAAACCACTCACATTGCTGAGTGGGAATGTAAAATGGTGTAGTGCTTTGGAAAGCAATCTGGAAGTTTTCTACAAAGTTAAACACAGAATTGCCACAGGACTCGGAAATCCTACATGTAGGTAAGGAAAAAAGAAAATATATGTCCACAAAAATATATACAAGAATGTTCAATGGCAGCGTTATTTATAATAGCTAAAAAAAATAGAAACAATTCAAATGTCCATAGTGAAGAAAGGATAAACAAACTGTGGTATATCCATACAATGGAATAATATTTGGCAAAAAACAAAAAAAATGAATGAAGTACTGATGCTACAAGATGGAGGAAACTTTGAAAACATTATGCTAAGTGAAAGAAGCCAGTCACAAAAGATCACATATTGTGTTTTTGTTTCTATGAAATGTTCAGAATATATATATATAAAAAGATAGAAAATAGATTAGTGGCTGGCAGGTTTGAAGGAAAATGGGGAGTGACCACTAATGGGTACAATGCTTCTCTGAGGGTGTGTGTGATGAAAATGCTCTAAAACTAATTGTGGTAATGGCTGCACAGCTCTGGACGGAACACCATTGAATTGTGCACTGTGTGAATTGTGACTTCTGTGAAATGTGAAGTTTATCCCAATAAAGCTGCTTTTTGAAAAGACCGTAGAGGCAGCCTTTTGAAGATTCTCTATGAATCAAGCAGTTAAAGTACTCTGGCCACCAGCAAAAGGTAAAAATGGGAAGTATAAACATGCAAAAATACCTATAAGACCAACAACAAAAATAACAATGTTGCGATAAATTTAAGGAAATTATTTCCATGGGCTAATACTCAGCATTATATATTAGGCAGGATGCTGATTATTCCAGTCAAAAATAACTACTTTTTCATACATAAAAGAAAAATGTGAGTTTTTAACTTAGAAATTCTACTTAAAAGTCAAATTAACTTATTTGCATTTGAAATTGAAGAACAAAAGAGGTTTCCTTTCTAACAGTTTTGACCCATTTTAGACAGATATTTATTAAATATTTATTAAAATGCTTTGGCTTGAAATAATACTATAGACACCAGAAAGAAAACAAATATGAGCAATTCAATTCTATACCTTCTGTTCAATAAAACTCGCTTCTTCGTGGCAGGTGGTACAGAGAACTCTACCCAGGGGGTTAATCAAAATTCCCTTAGAATAATTGGAAAGCATCTGCATTCCCCCCCCTCCCCGCCCCCCAGAAACCACAAAAAAGTCACAGTAAGCAGAACATATAATCTTGATTATTAGCACTGAGCCTGTGGCAGCACAATGTGCTGCCCCCAGAAATTAAGTGACAGGACACAATATCATTGTGCGATAAGCCAGTGATGTCGCCCCAAACGAGACTGAAAAAACTCAAGGAAATCAAAAGATAGACAATGATAATAAGTTGCATGTGTGATGTTTTGCTACTGTTGTGAAGCAAACTGTACATTGTGACAAATGTAATCATTCTCAGAGCAGGATGGTGCTGGGAAAGACCTCAGGGTCACTGACCCCAACCTTTCATTCTACAACAAAGAAAAGGGAGGTTTAGGAAGGTCACACAACCAGTTTAAAGCATTACTGGGACTAGAAATGAGATTTTCCAGGGCTCTTGGCACAAAATAATTTTCCTGTCTGGGTATACGCACTACAGAGGGAGTTACCTAAGAAATGGAAAATCCTTAGGAACTTCTGAGAGCTCCGCTTGTAAAACGCCACACAGACGTGCCGTCACTAACCATCTGTGAAAGTTCATGACCAGAGAGTTTGGGGACACTGGCAGTTCCAATCGAATGACCTGCGTGCCAGCCTAAGGGAGGCAGGACCAGAGTTCTCTCTAGTTGAGGTCTGGACCTGTAGCTTAGGTGGGTGCAGCTGATCAGCTGCACGGGTCCTGCTGAGGGAAGACAGGCTGAGGCACAGAAGAGGGAGGCAAGGTGACACGGGAGGTGCTCCTGCTGAAGGTCAGAGAGATTCACCAGGTTTCAGCACAGCATAGGCACAACTAGGCTTCCCTGGGTGCAGATCACCACGCAAACCAGGCCAGTTTTGAAAGTATTTTGACCAACTAGCTTCCTAATTATTCTGATGCCACCATTCAGCCGATGTTCTGGAGAGAAGACTTAAAGACTTGGTCACTGGAAGCATATGCCTCACTCCAAGTTAATAAAGGCAAGCTCTGGCTTAGACGACAGTCTGTGAGTTCAGTTACTGTCCCTTGGATCTGATTATTTCCAGGTTCTTTGTATATTAATCATCTTTTTTTTTTTTATTTTCTGTATCTTATACTCTTTTGACATCCTCGGCCCTTACAGATCTGGGGAAAGACCGCCTCTCTCAGGGCTTGTGAAGATGGGGAAGAGCTTACTCGGGAGCACAGCTTTAGCAGGCAAGCTAAACACCCCCTTTACTGGGCTCGCACACCACGCCACGACTTCCCTTGTCATAATCTTCTCAGGGCCAGGCACCGGACACCTAGAGGCCTTCCCTCCAGCCCAAAGCCCACTGACATTAATCAAGCCTGATAGTCCAGTCCTAAATGGTCTACCCTGCCATGCCTTTCCTTTGGAAACTCCAAATAAAACGGCTGCCTGCGCTTTTGTCTTGCTCCTTTTTGCCTCCTGATCAGCCCTGGTGCTTTCCCAGTGGCCCTGCATGGCATGGGGTGCCCCTTTTCTTGGGAAATGTAAGCCAGTCTTTCAGTTGACACTCACTCATCTCCATAAATTAAAATCCTTTGGGGGCACTTCAGAACCCCTGCAAAGTTAAGACCACATCTGCAGACCACACAGTGGGGATCGCTGAGAGCGAAGCCAGGAAGCTGCTGCCTGGGCACCGGTCTTACCGCCTCAGAACCCTGCCGTCAAACCACAAGAGCAGCTAGAAGATACAGGCTTTATCAAAGGCTCAGACACGCTGTGTGTGCACCTGGGGCATACAGATGTATTTATACAGGCTTCTTGTCAACACACTGATAAACTGATATAGTAATAGCTAATTGATGATTATATTCTGAGTGGCTGTGGAATTAACAGAGATGATCCAACAAGAAAACCCTTCTAGCCCTAACCGGTTTGGCTCAGTGGATGGAGCGTTGGCCTGCGGACTCAAGGGTCCCGGGTTCAATTCCGGTCAAGGGCATGTACCTTGGTTGCAGGCACATCCCCAGTGGGGAGTGTGCAGGAGGCAGCTGATTGGTGTTTCTCTCTCATCAATGTTTCTAACTCTCTGTCCCTCTCCCTTCCTCTCTGTAAAAAATCAATAAAAATATATTTAAAAAAAGAAAAAAAAAGAAAACCCTTCTGATGGGCAAGCTTGAACTGTAAAAAGTGCCCCTTTTTCAAAACAGAAATTTAAATATAACCAAGAATATAAAAAAAAGCATAAAGAAAGTCCTTTGGATCATAACTGCAAACAATGATTAAGGGAAAACTTTATTTATAGGAATGATAAGTTGGTCAAAATTATGTGAAGACCCAAATGCACCCAAAGAGAGTTATCAATATTAGGATGAAATAGTAAAACAACATACTCAACATATATGCACATGGGGCCCAGTTCTTTCTCTAAAATGATCAAGATGCCTGTAGTTCTTTCAATTTACAAATTAAGGTTGGGTGAGGTCATCTAGAATGAACAGGGGGCAATAGCTGTGGACTACTTATCCACAGAACATGTAAGTTTGAGAGTTTTAGAGAGCAGTGTGAAGGGTTGGGAGATGCTCACAGATATTTCTATGCCCTCCCATAATTATTATCTAGAGCACAACTCTCACCTTCGGCACTCTTGACATTTTAGGTTGGATAATACTTTTGTAGGGGCTGTCCTGTTTATTGTAGAATATTCAGAAGCATCCCTGGTGATGCTTGCCATACACTTAAGGAAATCTACCCACTAGATTTCAGTAGCAGCCCACTGCTTGTAACAACCAAAATGTCTCCCGACGTTGCCAAATATTCCCTGGGGAGCAAAATCACCCAGGCGAGAACCACTGGTCTAGACTTGCCGCCGCACTGCAAAATACATGTGGGGAAGCGGAGGAACCGAATCTTCAGCATCTGCCTGCTAGGGGGCTGGCTCTGAGTTGGAGCACACCAGGGGAAGCTTAACCCTCTCCCTGCCAGCTGCTCTGCCCGGCAGTCAGTGCTAATGAGGATGTGCAGAGGGCCAAGGGAAAACCGAAATCCAGCCACCCAGACGCTGGTGTGAAGCAGCCAAGGTTTGTCCTGAGATCTGGGCATGAATCCTGTGGCTGCTCTCAGTGGATGAGCTGCTCTGACAAAGCTCTTCATTTCTGTCAGTTTACAGTGGAGGCATTGCCTCATCTCTAAAATGGGGGTTCTGCTGATGTTGTCAAGGGGTTGTGAGGACTAAATGAGGTGACAAGCATAAAGCGTTGGGCACACTGTAGGGACTCAGAGAACACTGTCTTATCAAAGGCTGTTTACTGGGAACCGGAGACAGGACATGGAGGGATCGAAGGGTGACAGAACTTACACACTATTTCCCTGCCCTTACATTAGGCAGTGGTTCTATTTCAAACCAGGGCACTTAGCAGTTTCTTTGTCCCTGATGCTTGGTAATTATCTAGGGGAATTGACACTGACACCTTAGTAATTACCTTAGCTGTCCTCCACAAGCCTGAGAGCTCACACCATATACAAAACATGCTGGCTTTGGGAAAGCTCTCTCTCCAAATGCATACCTGGGATACTGACTATTTGACTCTCGCATGCCTTGCCAGGCATCCTGCCATATACTTCCCATGCAAAGGAGGGAAGTGCCACAAAATATTAAGGAGCTATGCAATCAAATGCTAGCTGGGGAAAAATAGGAAAGTATTTCTTTGCTGATGCCACTGTGACGTGATGCCTGTAACAGACTCTATTTAATACATCTCACCAGAGACAGGGCTTTTACAAATTTGAGGAACAAATGGAAAGCAGCAGCTTCTGAGATAAGGTTGTAATTGGACACTCCAGCTGCTGACTCAGGATGTGACGATCTTTGGTAACCAGCACAGCTATTCCAATGGCAAAAGGGATCCCAATAAACGGTACCAATTGTCCTAAATGTCATGAAGGGCCATCCATGACAGAGTCGGTTTCTGCTCCAATATGAGGAAGAGTAAGAAAGAGTGACCCGTACACACTCCCACAGAGCCAGCGTTCCTAAAGCACATGGCACGTGAGGCCAGCTCAGGTTTGTTGTCACTTTCTCTGCACAAGGCATTCGAGTATGTAAGGGTGGTATGACTTTGTAAGCTTCAGGCCACTGAGAAGAATCACATCTGATAAAGATATTTCATCTCTAGAACCTTATACCTATTAGTGTCATGGGAAGGAAAACTCTGAAACCCCAACTGTTACTCCCCACCCCTGTGGCCATTTGAAATGTCTGGAAACCACACTGGTTGTCTCATCTGGAGAGATGCTCTGGCATCTTGTGGGCAGAGGCCACGGATGCTGCTAAACATCCCACAGTGCACAGAGCAGTCTCCTATGACAGAGAATGATCCAGTTCAAAATGTCATTATTGCCTAGGTTGAGAAATCGCACTGTAAGCCAACAATAAGTATTATCCCTGTCTTGTGATGGAAGTCTTGAAATAATTGAGACTAAATTTAAAATGCTGTGCAGTTGATAAGTAAGCTTTAAATATACAGTTGAGCCCTGGCCGGTATGGCTCAGTCATTAGAGCATCAACCTGCACACCAAAGGGTCGAGGGTTCGATTCCCGGTCTGCATCTATCTGGGTTGCACGTTCAATCCCTGACCCTGGTTGGGGTGCATGCAGGAGGCAACCAATAGATGGATATGTGTCTCTCACATCGATGTCTGTCTGTCTGTCTCTCCCTCCCTCTCTAAAAAATCAATGGAAAAAATATTCTCAGGTGAAGATTAACAACAACAAAAAGATACAGTTGATGATACAAACTATGGATTTAATTATACTTTAGGTCCTATCATATCTCTCCCTGGTTAAAATAATTATGTGCCCTAGCTGGTTTGGCTCAGTGGGTAGAGCGTCAGCCTGCGGACTGAAGGGTCCCAGGTTCGATTCTGGTCAAGCGTACATGCCTGGGTTGCTGGCTCGATCCCCTCTGAAATCAATTTTAAAAATAATGTATTATGCACATTTACACTAATCAATTAATTAGTTCAAATAATCAAATGCTTGCTCCATCCTCTCATTATAAGAAGAAACATCCAGAACACTGGTCCTAGACTTGGCTCATAACATCAGTAATGTAATGTATTTTGGTATCCATTTCTTACACCAGATACTAATTCTATGTTAAGTGCCAAAATATATTCCAAAACATAGTCCCTGTTGTATTTTAAACTGATTTCTTATTAATGCAGATCCCAGGCCTCACCTCAGACTTTGGGAATCAGCCTCATTGGGAACGAAGCCTGGGAATTTGCATTTTCACAGGCTTTCCAGGTGAATCCCATACATGCTCAGGTTTGAGAACCACTGACAGACTTTTTTTTTTTTTTTTTTTTTTTTTTTTTTTGCTTCTATGAGAAAAGAGCTGCCATTTCCACATCATACTCTCCATAAGTTAAATAGCAACAATCAAATAATCCATAGGTCCTGGATCAGCAGTATGTGCCCTGCCCCACAGTGGCCAAACATGGCCTGCCGAACTAATATCACTTCAAAGCGAGGCTGGGAGAGCAAAGAAGGCCCATTACAGCCATCAAAGAATGTCCTCCATCACAAGTATTTTGCCTTTCAAACGCAACACACCCAAGTCTTCCCACTCAAGATTTCTCTTGGTGAACTTCCTTCTTCTTCAAGGAATCAGATATTCTTTGCTGCCACACAATGCAGACTTAAACGTGTGTTTTATATTTAACATTCAATGACAAATAACACGTTAAGTGTAAGTGTGTGTGTGTGTGTGGGGGGGGTCCATAACTGTAGAATGAACAAAAATTAGACTTTCCAAATAAAAGAGAAATATTTTCCCTCCGAATTTCTCTGTAGACTGAGCACTTTGTGGGATCTCAATGCAGACTGCAATTTCAGGTGAGAGCATGTCTCTGAGCAGAAAGGGGAGGGGAAAAAAACAGGGCAAATGAAGCAAAAGGAGAGTGTATTTTCAGGCTGCTATAATAACAGTTGAGCTACCATTTTCAGGCATTTTACAAATATTTTCTTATTTAACCCACACCACTTCCATAAAAGTAGCTATTGTGCTGATGCGAAAACTATGACCAGAGAAGTTAAGTAACTTGTTCCACTTCACAAAACTAGTAAAAGTGGGAGATCTGAGATTCAAATGCAGGCAAGCAAGCTTTAGTTAGAATTCCTTCCCCTATCCCCACCCACTCAATATTCACTAACATCCTGGTAGTGGTTGGTGAACATATCACTCACTAATCACAAATATTTGAAATGGACATTTCAAAGAGTGTTGTGTGTCTAATTTTTACAACTAAATCTAAGGTGCTGTATGGCTTATTTAGCTTAGAAATTAAATGGACTGCCATAGCTGGTTTGGCTCAGTGGATAGAACGTCGGCCTGTGGACTGAAGGGTCCCGGTTTTTATTCTGGTCAAGCTCACATGCCCGGGTTGCAGGCTCGATACCCAGTAGGGGGCATGCAGGAGGCAGCCAAACAATGATTCTTTCTCACCATTGATGTTTCTATCTCTCTCTCCCTCTCCCTTCCTCCCTGAAATCAATAAAAATATATTAAAAGAAAAGGAAATTGAATGGCCTCAAATAAGCTTTCTAAAACCCTAAAGCATCAGACAAACGTAAGGCATTCTGTTATTCATTAAAATTAATTTGATTTGGAGGATCTTTGGCAGATGGCAGCAGGATTTTCAGATACTTTGAAATAATTAGTGACACCCTAGGATACTGTGAAACCATGACTGAGGTTACACTAAATTGGCTACCAATAGCCACATATAATATAAATTATTTGGACAATAGATAATGCCATGTAACTGATTATAGAGAGGCGAGGAGCCTCCCCCTGGATGTGGCCATTTCCCAGGGGTCCATTCTGGGCTTGTCCTCTCCTTCACTGTCCCCTTGAGCAATCTCATCTATTGAAGGACTTCAGACCTCACCTCTACATGTTGATAAAGCATCAACTTACATTCTAAATATTAGTCTTATTCCTGATCTTCAGACTAAAAATTTCCTTTACATCATAAATGTTCCTTTGACATTTCACACTTAAAATAGTAAAAAATCCAACTCATTATCTATTCCACCTTTTTTCTGGTGTAGTTCCTCAGGTCATTGCATCAGTTTCTTCCCTCAAGTCATTGTGTCAGTTATCACAGGTAGAAACCTCAGAATCATCTTCAAGTCTGCCTAATACATACAGCTAAACTCTGGGTCCTCAAGAGGAGGCTCTCAAATGTAGCTTTTCTTTATTGGCCTGTTCCCACACGTTCTCTTTAAAATCAAACAAAACAAACCTCGGGTGATGCTGACGCTCTTCAAATCCTGCAGTGTCCGAGGAATAAAGGCCTGTCTCCCTAGCCTGGTCCTGCAACATCTAGCTCCTGCCGTTCTAGTTTTATCTCTCATGTCAATCCTGGCCACTTATCTGCCATCCTCACCAATCAACCTGCCTTTCCTTGAACATCTGGGCAACCATGCCTCTGTATCTTCATTTATTTTATTCCCTTCACTTTCTCTACCATCTCTACCTAAAAAATGCTATCTTAGGGCCTTTGCTATTCCCCTCTATCTGAAATTCCTGTTCCTGTTGCAAACTCTCTTCATCTTTAAAGTCTTAGTGTGATCTATATTTCCTTCCTTCCTTCCTTCCTTCCTTCCTTCCTTCCTTCCTTCCTTCCTTCCACTCATTCACTAGAGGGCTTTTCACAGTCCCCCACTTCCTTTCTCCAAGCCCAGAATACCTCTATTATCACTCTTACCACACTAATATTTTTATATCCTTAGTTGACAGTGAGCGCATTGCTGACAGGGATATCATTTTCTTTTGAACTGCCAGAACTCAATGACTAGTGCATAATAGATGCTCAATCTATTGTAAGATGTAACACTACCATCTTACATGTAGTAAGATGTAATGTACAGATAAGATAAAATGTAATGTAAGATGACTACCATGACTACAAATAAATGTTAGGCTTTATGCTCATTAAAGAATTATAATGTCTAATAAGATATGAAATGCAGAATCTCAATCAGAGATCTAGGCCCTATGGTCTATACTTTACCTACTGATAACAGTTTTTGTATCAGAAAATGAAAAAGAATAAAGCTAATAGATCTGCAATGTTCCCTGCTGCCACATCAGCCTGTGCATAACCCACCTGGGCACTAACCCATGTACTCATGATACTGGTTTGTCGGTGTTGACCCACAGCCGGTATGTTATTTAAGGGTAGAGACCAAGTTATGTTCATCTAGCACATTTACAGCACGTAGTGGAGCCAGCAGTCATGACTTCTTTTTAAATTTCTGTTCAAGATGCATTACGCCTATTAATAACTGCACTTCCATGGTATATACAGCATGCTAATTTCAAAAGACTAGAAAGCAATTAGTTATATTCCAAAAGTCTGTTCTTATGTTGGTTACATGGTACACAGCATGTTTCCATAAAAATAATGTTCAAGATTAAGCTTGCTTTTTAAAGCCCATTTCATAAAATCTTATTTTGCCCACATTTTGGCAGAAATTGTGCTTATGTGGGAAAAATGCAGGATGGGATACTATCGACTGACTTTTTTCTTAGCATTAGAAAATGTATCAAAAGAACAGAGAGACTTCATCCACCCTGGGCAAACTCTAGCCTGGGGCCACCACCTGCTTTCTGTGGCTGGATGGGAAAGGTCCGGAATGAGGAGAGGTTGACCCAATGGGGGGAGCCCTGGGCATATGGGATGGAAGTGGCCATCTGAGGAAGACTCTGGGGCCCTATGTCAGACACTTCCCATCCCCCTCTCTTTTCCTCATCCAAAGAAATCAGGACCAGTGCAGGTTGGGTGTGGTGGGCAAGTCCCAAGGGGAATTCAGCCAGCCAGATGCTCTGCCAAGGGGTAGGCACATGTGGAAAGCCTAAGCCAGCAGGACTCCGTGCAGCTGCAAAGGCAAGAAATTCCAATAGCCATCGTGTCACTCCTGCAACACCACTAATACAGAGAAAGGGATAGGACAGCGATGGGAGGAAAGGCAAAGAAATGTTAGAGATGAGTCAGACATGGAAACAGACGGAATGCTCATGGATTTTGAAGTACAGAATACCGAAGTTCTCTGAAGTTTGTGTCTGAAAGACATACTAACAAAAAATGCATGATATCATTTACTGCCCAAAAGAGTATTGATAAAGAAAAACAATAATAACAAACCCAGTTCTTTTCATTTCCCAATTATTTGGATTTCAAACAAATGGGAGTTTATGCTATTAAAATTCAATATCCAAAAGTGAGTTTTCGGAAGAAGCAGAAGCTTTTGATGATGTTTATATATCTATAAATATGAATGATGCAAAATTTGAGTCCTATGATATCAGATGACAAGATACAGCCCAAACTTCAGCTCTTGCTAATTAAACGAATCAATTAAGAGACTGCAGTTGCAACTGTGTAGCTGCTGTTCTATAGTAGCAATAACAACTCCACAGGGAGGTCTTTTACTACATTAAAATGCTGTCCTCCACAACTCCATCTGATATTATTAGAAACAGTTATTTGTGTCTTGCTGTCATATTAGTAGCAAAGGCAAATTATGGAAATATGCAGACCAGAATGGTCCCAGTATGAGATCAGGTTGGGTTTTCAGCCTCCAAGGGAACAACTGCTGAAATTCCAAAGTTCCCCAAAGTTCTCTAATGGAACTGATAAATCTATCAGCACAGCATCCACTTAGAATCTAGGTAAGGGTCACATATTTACATACTTTCCTGCTAAGTTGATACAATTCAACTAGATGAATTATCATATTAAGTTTACCCTCCTGAGTTAAACTGATGGAGTTCAAAATTGTTTTCGATGGTTGTCATTAATCGCTGTTACTTCGTAAATGCTTACTTTGAAATCTAATTGTGCTAGTGTATCAAGGGTCATATTAATAACATTCTTAATGGTAAATCTTCGTAAAACATGTTTATTCTACTGATATTATCACTCAAGCTTTCTAGGCTAATAACAAGTAAAGTATATTTATTATCAATAAAAACTTAATTTAAAATGTATAATCTGAGATTTAAATTAGCTTTAAGAAATTCAGCATGATTTGGTTTCATTAAGATCTCTGGCTAAGCTTCAGAGACATATAATTTGATAGTTCCTCAAGAGTCCTTGGGTAAGTGCCAACAGCACAGCTCTGAAGAAGCTGTTCAATGTAGTCTGAGCTTATTTTCTTTTTCAGGCAATATGCATTGTTTCTACAAGAAAAAAAGTCTTACTGAGATATGTTTGGTGTAATAGTACTGTGCTTTAAAAATAATGGTACTTTAAAAATTAAATATAAACAATGAAATAAAATGTTAACTTTTGCATTCTTTAAATAATAACAAAATATGCATCCTTTTTTGTGAAGCACAGTTCAGATAAGGAATTCTGGTTAAGTCAAACACTGGACTGCTTCCATTTGTTGTGTGTGTGTGTGTGTAAGCTTATATTATACTATCTGATGTACACAAGCTCACAACTTCACCAAAAACATGGAAACAAAACAAAACAAACAGAACCCAGACAACTTACATTGAAATAGACGTAGGTTCTGGAAAAATTCTGATATATAGTAGTTTACCAAGTAAGTGTGTATTATGGACTAAACGTCTGTGTCCCACAAAATGCATATGCTGAAGCCCTGAGCCCCTATGTGATGGCATTTGGAGGTGAGGGCTGTGGGGGGTGATTAGGCTTACATGAGGACATGAGAGTGGGGCCCTCATAGTGGGATTATTGCCCTTGTAAAAGAGGAAGAAAGATGAAACTGTTTGTGAGGATAACGGCTACAAGGTGGCCAACTGCAAGCCAGTAAGAGAGCCCTCACCAGGAACCTGCTGCCACTTTGATCTTGAACTTAGCCTTCAGAACGATGGAAAATAAATGCCTGTTGTTTAATCCACCCAGTCTATGGTATTTTGTCAGAGCATCCTGAGCTGAAAAGACAGTTGTTCTCAGCAGTTACTACAAAGAGCTCCCGAATTATACAATAAAGCGGTGTGTTTTTAAGGCCCTCTGATGGTTAACAGCTTGACTTAAAGTCAGAGAGACCTGGTTTTGCATTCTGATTCTACCAGCTATTAACATAGCTGAGTCATATGCTCACTATTGTGCTCCAAAATTTAGGCACAGGTTTCATGGGTGTTTCAGCATGTTTTGAGTTTGGACTTCATAACACCAATCACATAGGTGATGATAACAAGTATAAAAATGCTTTGAAAAATAAATGGAAGTACTCAAATCAGGTATATTACATATTAAGGTACAGACTTATGGAAGAGTATCCTGTTTATCAAATATATTTTAAGTAAATTGCCTGAGTACTTTTTAACTTTTCATAAATGTCAAATATGCTTTTATGCTTATATAGACTGTGTACCTGATTAAACAGTGTCATTCAAAAATTCATGTCCACCCA
The DNA here is from genome assembly GCF_000412655.1 of Myotis brandtii. Classification (NCBI taxonomy): domain Eukaryota; kingdom Metazoa; phylum Chordata; class Mammalia; order Chiroptera; family Vespertilionidae; genus Myotis; species Myotis brandtii. The sequence goes on from NW_005353448.1 coordinate 264,286, forward strand.
GAATTTTAGAATGTGACCTTATTTGGAAATATTGTCTTCACAGATGTAATTAGTTAATATTACCTGATAATCTATACTAATAAAAGGGTAATATGCTAATTAACTGGATGTCTTCCGGACATCCATCTGGACAAAGCCACGGTGGCGGGGGCCGAGGCAGAGGTGGTTAGGGGAGATCAGGCAGGCAGGGGAGTAGTTAGGGGTGATCAAGCAGGCAGGCAGAGAGGTTAGGGGAGATCAGGCAGGCAGGCAGAGGCAGTTAGGGGCGATCAGGCAGTCAGGGGAGCAGTTAGGGGCGATCAGACTGGCAGAGGAGCAGTTAGGGGCATCAGGCAGGCAGGCAGAGTGGTTAGGGGCAATCAGGCAGGCAGAGGGGTTGGGGCGATCAGGCAGGCAGGCAGGTGAGCAGTTAGGAGCCAGCGGTCCCAGATTGCAA
>NW_005353448.1:264770-278035 GCF_000412655.1 Myotis brandtii
CGGGCGAGGGGGGGGGCAGTTGGGGTTGAGAAGGCCAGCAGGCAGAGAGGTTAGGGGCAATCAGGCAGGCAAGCAGGTGAGAGGTTAGGAGCCAGCGGTCCTGGATTGTGAGAGGGATTGGGCCTAAACCAGCAGTTGGACATCCCCTGAGGGGTCCCAGATTGGAGAGGGTGCAGGCTGGGCTGAGGGAACCCCCCGCCGGGCCTCTAGTTTTAAATAAAGTTCAAAGAGCATAACAGAAAGGAGAAACCAAAATTTGAAAATGGCATTTTTAAAAATTCAGTGTGAGTAAAAATCACTGAAATTATTAAGACTGTAACATCTCTAAGTTGAAACAGTAATATTTCTGAACTTTATTGATACAATTAAAGTACTTCTCTTAGGTTAAAATTAAACTTTTCTTTGAGCACCAAAGGGTGTTTTCAATATTCAAAAAAACAACTTATATAGCCGAAACCGGTTTGGCTCAGTGGATAGAGCGTCAGCCTGCGGACTGAAAGGTCCCAGGTTCGATTCCGGTCAAGGGCATGTACCTGGGTTGCGGGCACATCCCCAGTAGGAGATGTGCAGGAGGCAGCTGATCGATGTTTCTCTCTCATCGATGTTTCTAACTCTCTATCTCTCTCCCTTCCTCTCAGTGTTTTCAATATTCAAAAAAACAACTTATATAGAAAATTCTACAAGGTTTCTCACAAAGACAAATGTGTACTGGGGAGTCTTGCCTTTACCATGTGACGTGCTACTGCTATTCCTGACCCACGAGTCCTGGAAATTGCATCTATTGGTATATAGATAATTTGAACTGAAGCAGCACATGCTAGCTAGAATTCACTCTATATTTGTTGTAACAGTCCCACTATCTCAAACCCTTTCTTTCCCTCTTCCAGACTGATCTAATATTTCTAATAATACACATAGAAAAATACATCATAACAAACTACACTAGCCCTCCAAAGTCTATGTTGTGTAATTTTAGAATAATTACTTTAGAAATTGACATTCCTTCTCTATGTAAAGTATATAAACAAAGTGGACATAGACACTTTGGGATTTGTTAACAAGTAATCTATCATTTACTAGAGGAGGAGGGTAGTGTTAAATACATAAAATCTCCTTTCCTCTTTTCCTTTATGTTCAGGTGACTTTTTGTTGGCTGTTTAGGTGGTCTATACTAGTATATGTGTGTGTGATTTTTTTGTAGTATGTTTCAGGTGACTGAAGTGAGGTGGTATATACCAGTGTGTGTGTGTGTGTGTGTGTGTGTGTGTGTGTGTGTGTATTTTTTGTTTTCGGTGCCTGAAGTGCATAAAAGGAATAAAGGTAAAAAACATCTGCTGATGGGATGAACACTGATCTGAGAGCTGGGAAATGTAAGTACCCTTCTTTGCTCTACCACCACCCACTATAGATGTGCAACCTTAAGTCAAACAAGTTACTTTTTTCTTCTTTTTTTCCACATCAAACCCCCACAAGGACCTTTTCTGATGCACAGTTTCCTTATCTGAGGAAGAGGATTAATCTCTAAGGTTCCAAACCTCCCCTACTTTTTTCTTTTTCTTCATTTGTTTCTATATTTGCTTTCTTCACATTTCCTTTTCACGTCCAATATTTTGGCCCCATGCTTGTCAGTTTCATTTATTCACTTGACAAATACTAGTATGTGCTGAATGCTTGCTATAAACTAAAGCCCTGTTCTGAGCATTAGGTATAGAGTGATTAATAAAACAGACAAAAAGCCCTATGCTCATGGAGCTTATTTCATTCAAGTGGGGGAGACAGATAATAAATAAGTTTTTAAAAGTAAAATATGTCGAATAGTCATAATGCTAAAAAAGAATGAAGTGGAAGAAAGGAGAAATAAAATGTGGGAAAGAGTGGTCATAAGTTTAAAGAGTGTCACTAGGAGGAGGTGGCTCACGTGTAAAGGCTTGAAGAAAGGGAGGGAACCTACTATGCAGATATCAGGGGGCAGATAGTCCTGGCAGAGAAAAGGCACATGAGGAGACCCTGAGGCATGTGCCCAGCAGGCTTGAAGAACAGCAACAAGGCCAACTGACTTCCTTCATATTTTAAAAGGATCACATTAACGCTATAGTAATAATAGACTGACCAGTGGTGAAGGTAGGAAGGCTTTGGCTGCTGCAATAATTCAGGTAAGATATGATGAAGGCAGTGGAAGAAAGACACAAATCAAGAAAAATTCAAGGTTTTACTTCAAGTTGACATTTTCTGAGAGAAAAATATTGCAGGAGAAACTGTGTTTTTTTGCAGGCTGTACGGAGCAAGAACTTAGTTTTCAATACATGAACTCTGAGTAGTAACCTATTAGAATCCAATGAGGGAGATCAAGTAGCAGAGATAGCTTAGCATGGGCACTTAGCTGGGAACAGGAAAACTGCCACATAATGAAATTCTAGGTAACCATTCAAAAGAATGACATAGATCTTTATGTAATGACCTGGAAGGGCATACACGATTTATTGTTGTATTTAAAAATGTGTAACTATATTTCTGGAAGAATATATCTATTGTTAATAATAACAAACTCTAGGAGGGAGGTGGAGAAGTGTATAGTAGGGGTAAATGGTGATGGACAGAGACTTGCCTTAGGGCAGTGAACACACAATACAGTGTATAGATGATTTGTTGTAGAATTGTGCACCTAAAACCTGTATAATTTTGTTAACTAGTGTCACCCCATTAAATTCAATTAAAAGGAAAAAAATAATATATAAACAATATATGAAAAATGATAAAGTATGCATTACTTTCTTAATAAGAAAAACAAGAAACCACAAATCTTAGGTGCAAGAATTAAAATTTACATTACATAGAGCAAGTATATATACATATACTATTATACATAAACTTCACTACACCTCTACACATATATAAACTATAAATTCACATTATTATTAACATCCTTCCTACTTCAATGGCTGCAAAATCCCTACTTTTTTTTAAAAATCCAAACCACAGGCCTCTCCTCTGATATCCTCGATAAACTCAGAGCTAATGGAAACACTCCAAAGTGAATTTAGAACCTGAACAACGTACCCAAAGCACATGAACAGACATTCTAAAGATTATAAATGATACCTAGTAAGTGACTACATGGAGAAATATTAAAATACAACAGCCATAAACAGAGATATGCTAATTAAAATAGGGTACCTTTTTTAACAATAAAATTATTTTGAAAATTATATCTAATACTACTAACATATGAAATTAAAGTAAAAAGTAGTAACTATAAAGTAAATTCTTTTCACCTGATAGAGTTAAATACTTTTGAAAATTATAACTAATACTAGTGAGAGTGCAAAGTGATATTCTAAATATGATGGGTGCCTTTTAGAAGAGATATAAAATCACTAACCCATAAAATTATTCATGGTTTTGACTCAATTTAGAAAAAAATGTATCTTACACATTTTTGAAAATATTTTATAAATATTTGAAAATAATTCAAAATGTCAAAAAAGTAAACACATGAAGTTGTGCACTAGAACACCAATCATAATAGCAAAAATGAGGGGTAACTAAAATACAAAGCAATGGGGTTCATGGAAAGTAAAATATGTCACATCTACTTATCAGAATGTTAACTACAGCTTCATTACTAGTAAAACAATGCTGATATTTTATAGCAATATGAAAAATTATTAATAGGATCACAAGTGAAAAAAATTAAGATACAAATACTATGGTTCAATCTCATTAGAAATGTGGACTTGAAATGGCCTAATGTAGAAAGGCAGATGGAAAAGTAAGTAAAAAACCCCACCAATGTCTCTATTTTCTAAAGCATCTTTATATAATATGTGTTCTTATTTTTATGATGAAAATATCCAGTAGAAAAATAAAGCACTTGAAATATTTAACAAACTGAAATATTTTTAAAAAACTATTTTCTCTTTAATAAGAAATTGCTAAAAATAGTCTATCATGGAAATTTCTCTAACACATTAAAGAACCCATTTCTTATACAAAGACATCTCATTTAATAGCAAAATAAAATCATGATGAAGCCAAGTTCAAATACATGGGCTAAAACTAATTGAACACATTTTTTCTCTCTGAAGATCAGGAGACTGCACAATGTAATAATTCTTTCATACTTACCACTGTACCGAGAAATTGAATGCTCATGTTTCCACCTGCTTCTCGTGAAAGACACTAGGGGGAGAAAAAGAGGTATAAAATGAACTCACAAAAATATGTACCTGAATGCTCATAGCAGCATTATCCTAATAGCCAAATAACTAGTGTCCAGAGACTGATAAACAAAACAGCAATGGAATATTATTTGGCCATAAAAAGGAGTGAAGTGCTGATACATGCTACAACAGAAGCCAGGCACAAAGGACCACATATGATATGATTTCAGTTGACATGAAATGTCCAGAATAGGCAAATCTATAGAGACAGGAAATATATTGGTGCATTTTGGGCATTCTTTGCAGAGGACTCTCAGTCGCCCCAAAGACTTCTGGGTTGTCAATAACTCTGGCCCCAGCTAGCACAGGTTGCAGGTTTTCTCTTAGTTTGTTGCCTAAGAAAACGCCAAATATCACATCTTTTCACCAGAGAAAATTATTTTATACCACTTTGTCAAGAAAAGTACTAGAATAAATTTTTGATGACCCAAGAATTAGAGGGGAAAAAAGTGAAAACTGGAGCTTCATAAACTTGTTGGCACTTAACAAAAGCAATGAATATGTACATAAACTTTGGTATGTCCTATTATAAAAACAAAAACAAAAACATGCTTCCAACTCTAGAGCAGGAGGCCAAGTGGCAAAGATTGCCAATGCCAAGGTGGAGTGGTTAGAAAAAGTAGTAGATTCCAGGGTGCATTAGATAAGGTTGTCCAGCAAAGGGAAGCTATCCTCAGGCTTCTTGGACCTGCTCAAGCAAAAGCCAGATCTGGTGCTTCTTTTTATGAGACATCTTTGGAGGAATCATCTGACAAAATTTCAAGAAGTGGACGATACCTTGGTGCCTAATTAACAGATACAATAGGAATTCTTTGCAATGTCCCATGTGAAACATTTTGTCAGACCAAAACTCGAGAAACAAGCCCACACTGAATCAAGGATCCTGGCAACTACCATTATACTTTGTGTTTCTATGAACTTGACTACTTTAGATACCTTATATAAGTGGGTTCATACAGTATTTGTCTTTTCGTGTCAGAAAAAAATCACTTCTACTGTCGTGGTAAACAACCTGCTTCCCTATTTATAATGGTCTGGCCCTCTAGCAACTTCAGCGCAAAATTATAGCTAATTTGCCTACAAACGTCAGGTGGTCATAATAATCTGGCCACTCAGTGTATACCTAGAAATGGGATTACTAGATGATATGGCTGCACAATTTCTTTGAGGACCACCCCCATACTGTTTTCCATACCAGTTGTACAAAGGTTCTAATTTCTCTATGTTCTCACCAACACTTGTTAGTAGCCATCCTAATGGGTGTGAGGTGGTATCTCATTGTAGTTTTGACTTGCACTTCTCAGATGATTAGCATGCTAAGCATCTTCTTAAATGCTTGTTGTCCATTTGTACAAGATCACTGGAGAAATGCCCGTTCAAGTCCTTTGGCCATTTTTTAATTAGGTTAGGTTTTTGTTGTTGTTTTGTTTTTGTTAAGTTTAGAAATTCCTTATATATTCTGGATATTAACTCCTTATCAGATATATAATTTGTAAATATTTTCTCCCATTCAATAGGATGCCTTTTCACTGTTAATTATATCCTTCGATGCACAAAGTTTTTAAGTTTGTTGTCATCCCATCTGTCTCTATTTGTTTTTGTTGCCTATGACTTTGGTGTTATCCAAAAAATCATTCTTAAGTCAATGTCAAGAAGCTTTCTGCTTACATTCTCTTCTAGGAGTTTTATAGTTTTATATCTTATATTTAGACCTTTAATCCACTTTGAGTTCATTTTTATATATAGTGTACGATGTGTCCAATTTTATTCTTTTGTATGTGGCAGATCTATGGTTTTTAGAAGAAAAAACCTAGCTTATGTGTATCACATTTGTTTCCAACTACCATCTGTCCTCTGAGTTAAAGACTCAGTTAACTGTTAACTGAACATCAATACCTGGATAGCTAATGCACATATTAAATCTACAGAATTCTTGATTTGTCTTCCCAAGCTGCACCTCCCTGAGGTTTCCCATCTCCGTAAATATTACTATTCATTCATTCTGTTGTTCACCCTTAATTCTTTAACTTTCTTTACATCCAGTATCTAATCCAACTGTCAATCTTTTGTGCCTTCCCTCCTAAATATATGTCAAATCAGTTCACTTTTACCATCCCCACTGCTACCACCTTCATCTAAGTCAAGGGTTGGAAAACTCTCTGCAAAGAGCCACATACTAAACATTTTAGGCTTTTTAAGCCCAAAGGCAAAATTGAGGATATTATGTAGCTACTTAGATAACAAGAGAGAAAACAAATTTCACAATTTTTGGTAACATTCAAAATATAACTAGGCACAATTTTTCTGTAATACTTCAATGTCACTTTTAATGAGATTTTACATATTTCATCTTTGAAAATGTCTTTTTCCACAGACATTACTGCCAAATACCAACAATGATCCACAGGCATGTGATTTTACTTGAACCTATTTGGCACTTGGAAAGGCATTTACAGAATTTTGTTAGATTCTTCTCTTGATATTTGCCTTTAGCATAACATTATGCTGCAGTTTAATCACTTCCAATTAAAGGTTAGGAACAGTTAAATGGATTTTTAAATATGGACATTTTCCCTGCTTTTGCATTGAGGTTTAAAAGATGCTGCTGGAACTGTGGTGGTTGAGGGTGCTTCTTCTTGTTCAGAAAAATTTCAATGTTGGTCCTGAGCACACAAAAAAATATCATAATAGACTTTCCCACTGCTATGCCACTGAACTGCTGGGTGATAGGGAAAAGCAGGGCAGTAAGGTTCTACTTCCAACAAAAATTGCAAAAGCAGCCATAGACAAGATAAACACGAATGGACGTGGCCATGTTCTGGTAAATCTGTATTTACAGACTGAAATTCGAATCTCATATGCTTTTCATGTGTCATAAAACATTATTTTTCTTTTAACTTTTTCCAACCACTGAAAAGGTAATAACCACTCAACTTCTGAGCCTTACAATAACAGACAGTGAGCTGGACTTCTCCCTGGAAGACTGCAATGGTCACATAAACAATTTCTCTGTCTCCACCACTCATCCCCTGTGATTCATCCTCCGCACAGCAGTAATTTTAAATCACATCATATTATTCTTCTATTCAAACTCTTCAAAAGCTTCACATAGGAACTGGAATAAAAACACACAAAATTCTTTGGCCTACCAAGATGCTATATCACCTGGTCCCTGCCTATCTTTTTCCACTCTCCTAACTATACTCAAGACATTGGCCTTCCTTCTGACCTGCACACAAACCAAGTATTTTCCTGTCCCAGGGCTTTTGTACTTGCCATTCCTTCTACTTGGGACTTTCCCCCACCTCCCCTAGATTTTTGCATAGCTGCCTCCTTCTCCTGATAGGTCTCAAATCAATATTCAGACAGGACTTCCTACCCACCCTATCTCCTCTAGTCATTTTCTAGGAATTATCCTGTTTTATAGTCTTCATCAACCTTCTCAATACTCATATTACCTTTTTTATGTATTTAAATGTTTGGTATCTACACCCCCTTGTTGCCACATAAGTCTTAGTCACTGTTGTATCTCCAGAATCAAGAGCAGTGATTTCGAACCGCCATGCCATAAGAATTTTTAAGACATGCAATTAGTCAGGGCACTGACCTCTTTTCCCTAGATTGACAAAAAAAAAAAAATTGACAACAGACAACACAACAATAGCTGTCTGGGGGGAATGAATCAAAATTATACCTATTTTTTAAATATATTTTATTGATTTTTTACAGAGAAGAAGGGAGAGGGATAGAGAGCTAGAAACATCGATGAGAGAGATCGATCAGCTGCCTCCTGCACGCCCCCCACTGGAGATGTGCCCGCAACCAGGGTACATGCCCTTGACCGGAATCGAACCCGGGACCCTTGAGTCCGCAGGCGGACGCTCTATCCGCTGAGCCAAACCGGTTCGGCCTATTTTTTTTTTGTTTGGCTGGTGTGGCTTGGTTGGTTGGAGCATTGTCCATACACTAAAAGGTAGCGGGTTTGATTATCAGCCAAGGCACATACCAGGTTGTGGGTTGGATCCGCAGTCAGGGCATGTGGGGGAGGCAACCAACTGATGTTTCTCTCTCCCCCTCCTCTCTCTCTAAAATCAAAGGGAAAAAATATATTTTTTGGTGTGCCGCAGAATTTTAGTAATTACTTTATGTGTGCCATGAGATTAAAAAGGTTAAAAATTTCTGATCTGGAATACTGTATAGGTCATACTTGACATTACTTTCTATGTAAGGGACACTAAAAATATAAATAGTTCCTTTTCCTTACCCTACAGGATTAGACTGATACCCAGGCAAATAAAATTTTATAATACAGCCCTGACCAGTTTGGCTCAGTGGATAGAGCATCAGCCTGCGGACTGGAGGGTCCCAGGTTCGATTCCGGTCAGGGGCATGTACCTTGGTTGCGGGCACATCCCCAGTAAGGGGGTGTGCAGGAGGCAGCTGATCGATGTTTCTCTCTCATCGATGTTTCTAACTCTCTATCCCTCTCCCTTCCTCTTATATTTTAACATTATATTTTAACATTAAAAACACAATTAAATTTTATCAATGAATATGCAAACCATAGATATAAGTACCAAATAAGTTGCCCTTAAATTCAATTTAAAGCAGGCTACAATTATATACATAATAGCTATCAGCTTCTCCATCCCCCACACACCACACTACTGGAATCTATATACTTGATTAGGAAGAGAGGGAGAAAAGGGGTGAGGGAGAGAGGGAGAGAGGGAGAGAAGGAGAGATCCCAAAACCTAACATATCTCAGCAATAAGGATTGATGTAATAGAAAATAGGAAAACAAAATTTCATTCAAAACTGGAATTTGCTGTTATATAAGAAACAGGAACATACACTTTTCCCATAGTCTAGGATTAAGACAATTAGGTTTTGGATCCACCAAGAACAAAATACTCAAATGCCTACAATAAATCTGAAGCACGCCAAAACAAATATGAACGGACCATTTGATAAGCTAATAGCAAAAAGTAAAATAATGTAAAAATTAAGGCTTTTATTTTCATGAAATATATTTCATCCTTACTAAAATATTTCCTCCAAATATTTTACCCTTTTTTCTATTTTAAGTGGCACTTCATAGCTAGATAAACATTTCCTTCTTTTCTTATTTTGATAGTCTGCTCCAACAGCTACAAAATATACTGCCTCTTTTCTTTAAAGAAAATAATTTTTTAGAAGACTTTGTTAAGATAATAATTTTAACATTAATAATTCACATAATTTAACAAATGTTAAATCAATTCATATAAAATTAGCAAAGTTACTCACTGAAAAAAAAAAGCAAAAGCATTCACACACAAAAATCAAATGTTCTAAAAATTCTCCCTAAGATAATAAAATCAGAGGCAATTTCACCTTTTAAAGAGTAATCTCACTGAACAGTAAGAGGAAGAAATAGTAATAGTTTTCTTTTTCCCCTCACTGATTTCCAACCTGATAATACGTTTTAAAGGCCATTACTGTGGGGTTTGTCTTATCGGTCTCCAGTGCAGCTGCTGGTATTATTTTCCATGTTTACTACAATCAGTGTTTACACTATTCAAAATTCTCTTCTTCTGGCAGCTACTAAAGATCATTCTCTAGTGAACAGATAGATGTGTGGGGTGGGGAGGGATTCAGAAAGACATTTTCCTATTATATTAAAAGTTTAAAAGCAATGCCAAATCATAAAAGAAATGCCACCAGAGACAAGAAAACTGCTAGGACTATATTACAAAAGCAGGTAGATTTGCATCAAAATTAAATTTTAAATTATAGTTGTACTTACATCCCAGCTGTTAAATTGTGATGAAAGTTTTTGAAGCCTAGTGAAAGGAGTTATTTCTGTTCTGATGGTGGGCTTGTTTCTAAGATGTGTAACTGTAATTGATGTTTTCAGGAACATGAAAAGATGGTTAATAATTACTCTTTCATTTCCTACTTCTTTAGAAAAAATACCAACCCCTACTTATTCTAAGTTATATATTTATGAATCCTATACATCCTAAATGGATGGTTTCATATTGCATTGATGTCTCCAGAGTAATCACATGCATATAGCACAAAATAACAGCTAATTCTAAAGGGGTGGAGGTAGGGAGAAGTATCTAAAAAACATGGAAAACATTTCTTTTGGAACTAAAAACATAAGATGATTACTTTCAAATCAAGAGCATAAGCCACTTTAATATTCTAATTAAAATACTTATTTTAATTTTTATACATATTTACTAGGATTAAAACTAGTTCTCAGAGATTGTGGGAGTTATTTTAAAAGCTGAAAAAAGGAAATAGCTTATTTTTAATTTCACTTTTTCTTTCAAGTGATGTGAAAATCAATTCATTTTCTTCAAACACAGAAATTATGATTAAATTTTAAAACTTTATTCAAATTCTGTGTGGACAAACATTTGCAAATGTATCACAGATAGTTATGCAGTCTGCAAGCACAGTAACATCTCTTCTATCATATTCATGTTCTTACATAATATTCTTTAAGGGCCTACTGAACATTTTAAGTTATCATGTTATAAAACCTATGTAACACTGCAACCAATTCACAAGTAACCCATTTAATCTGGTATTCTGTAGTAAATAACATGAGGTTCCTGGGACACTATTCCAAATTTGTCTGCTTGAACATAGAAAATTAGTTCCACTTAGTTGAATATCAATGACCTATTCAGTGTAGAATGCAATCGTGCTGTAATCAGCTTTGTACTGTTATTTATAATAAAATTATCTTCTCTTGAAAATATTTAAACAAGAATATGAGAAATAAAAAGAAAACAGGCTTCAAAGGTACACCATGAATAGCTTCACAGCACACAAATGCAGAAATTGTTAGACCTTAGCAGGATCTCAAGATATTTTCAAAAGTAGTTAGCTACTCTTCAGGCCTGTGGACAACCTGCTGTGAGCAGGTGGATGGAAGAAATCATTCCACACAAAGAAACAGGCCAATAGCAGTTAGTCGGCTCTGCTTGCAAATGTTCAAACAACATGACTGCGCAAAGTGAAAATCTAGTGTGTAAAATGCTAACAAGAAGCAATATATTAAACCCAAGCAGACAAATTACGTTGTAAGAAATGAAAACTATTTGAGTTATTCAAAGTAAAATTGAAGAGCCTCTTTCAAGTGTAAAATAAAAAAATTACTTTGCAGGAATAGTCACAGTAATTAAAAAAAAGTTCTATTCATTCAGCACGCTCCACACTAAGAAGGTGCTAGGGTGTATGAAGAAAACAGCGAGTTCAACACGTACAGAAGACAGAAAATCCCTCTTCTGTTAAAAAATAAGTGTAATTCATCTACTTCTAATTTTAAAAGATAAAAACCAAAACTGTAATTAACACATGTGGGAGCACTAAAAAAACCCCGAAGAATTTCTCATCTAGTTGACAACCTTTCAAATTTTTCATTTAGAAGCTTAACAAAAATTAGTACTAGTTTTAAAAAATAGAATGATTTCCTGCCAGTAGAATATAATTAAAGTGTTGAGAAGGAAATAAAAAAGATTTGTTGTGTGAAACTATTACTAAACTAGATTTTCTATTTTATTTAATTTTAGTTAATTTAAATACAGAAGCAGAGTAATATATTTTTCTGTGAAACACAACTTCATTTTTTGGTAGGACTACATTTTACCTTTAATTGTTCCATTATGTAAGTTACTGTTGTATACATGTCAGGCACATGTGTCAATTCTGGTATCACAGTAATCATTTTTATATTGTTTCATCAATATGTTGAGTTAAATAAAATGGATTAGTAAAATTAATTTCACTTGTTCTTACTTTTTTTTTTAATCCTCACCCAAGGATATTATTTTTCCATTGATTTTTAGAGTAGAAGGAAAGGAGGAGGGGGAGGCGAGAGGGAGAGAGGGAGGAGAGAGGGAGAAGGAGAGGGAGAGGGAGAAGGTTATATCTACATGAGAGAAACACATCGACTGGTTGCCTCCTTGCCCCAAATCTAACCCTCAACCCTTTGGTCCATGGGCTGATGCTCTAACCACTGAGAAACCAGTCAGGGCTGTTCTTACTTTCTGAATGTGGCTACTAAGAAACTTAAAAATTGCATATTTGGCTCACATTAGATTTCTATTAGAAATGCTATTTTATTCCACAACTTTTTAAATTGCTAATTTGGAAATTAGAATATATTTTTCCACAAAAGAATGACAAATTATTTTTATTTCTCAGCCTATCCCATTAAGATCTATCTAATAAGCATAATTACTAATGGACTCTACATTTGTAATGAAAATGATTAAAAAGTGATTGTAATGGGTAAAAAAGAACGTGAAATCCTATCACTTAATTTTCTTTGAATGATGATATTTGAGGAAAACTTGTTTTAATTATTAGATAAAGAACTAGACAAAAAGTTATAAAAATTCTGAAGAGGAGCTAAGTATCTTTAAGATGTTTCAATGTTTCTATCCCCAGTTCTTTATTATCAACTAGAGCTCTGGTTCACAAAATTTGTGCACAAGGGGAAGGTGTCCCTCAGCCCGGCCTGGACCCTCTTGTAATCCAGGACCACTGGGTCCTAACTGGTCACCTGCCTGCCTGCCTGATTGCCCCTAACCACTCACCTGACCTGCCTGATCACCCCAACTGCTTGCCTACCTGCCTGATTGCCCCTAACTGCTCACCTGCCTCAGCCCCTGCCACATGGCTTCATCTGGAAGGACGTCTGGAATGACGTCCGGAAGGTCATTTGGCTGTCTGGTCTAATTAGCATATTATACTTTTACTAGAGGCCCAGTGCACAAAAATTTGTGCACTCGGGGTGGGAGGGGGGGCTCAGCCCGGCCTGTGCCCTCTCGCAGTCTGGAACCCCTCGGGGGATGACCACCTGCTGGCTTAGGCCTGCCTCCTGGGGGATTGGGCCTAAGCTGGCAATCAGACATCCCTCTGGCAGCCTGGCAGCCCTCGGGAGATGTCCACTTGCCAGCAGGGAGCAGACCTAAGCTGCAGTCAGACATCCTTAGCGCTGCTGAGGAGGCAGGAGAGGCTCCCACCACCACCGCTGTACTG
>NW_005353448.1:278825-291480 GCF_000412655.1 Myotis brandtii
GAGGGGCTGAGGGCCATTTTCAGGCTGGCCGGCAACTGAAGCTCCCAGCCTCTCCTTTTTTTCTTTTTTTTTTAATTCTGGGATTTATTTACCTTTTATAATTGAAACTTTGTTGCCGTCCTGCTCGCTCCAGCTCCATGGCCACGGCTGGCTGAAAGCAGGTATCTGGGGTTTGTTTAGCTTCTATAATTGAAACTTTGTTGCTTTTGGCGCTCAGAGCCGGGCCGCAGCAGGCGGGGAACCTTGGCTTCCTCCATCATTGGAGCAAGCAAGCCTCCTGCTCGCTTCAGCTGCTTGGCTGCCAGCCGCCATCTTGGTTGGCGGTTAATTTGCATATCGCCCTGATTAGCCAATGGGAAGCATAGCGAAGGTACGGTCAATTACCCTTTTTGTCTTTTATTAGATAGGATTATTATAGACTAGAGGCCCAGTGCACGAATTTGTGCACCAGTGGGGTCCCTCAGCCTGGCCTGTGGGATCAGGCTGAAACCAGCTCTCTGACATCCCCCGAGGGGTCCCGGATTGTGAGAGGGCGCAGGCCAGGCTGAGGGACCCCACCAGTGCACAATCGGGGCCAGGGAGGGACACGGGAGGTTGGCCAGCCGGAGAGGGACTGCGGGAGGGCTCCAGGGCATGTCCAGCCCATCTCACTCAGTCCTGATTGGCTGGACCCAGCAGCAAGCTAACCTACTGGTCGGAGTGTCTGCCCCCTGGTGGTGAGTGCACGCATGTCATAGCGACTGGTCAACTGTCTGCCCCCTGGTGGTCAGAGCACATGATAGTAAGCAGTTAAGCGGCCTTAGCATATCATTAGCATATTACGCTTTGATTGGTTGAATGGCCGATGGGACGACTGGACACTTAGCATATTAGGCTTTTATTATATAGGATTACTTTATTTCAAAATATATGACCCTCCTTTCAAATAGATGCTTCACTGCCTCTATACTTGAAGTTACTAACAATGATTAGTGACCCTGGGTGAGAGGGAGTCTGAACAGTGTGTGCATGAGCCTCTGAGTAAGAGAAATCAGAAATAGCCTGAGGTGGGCCTTTCTTTACACCTATCACCTAATGAAGGCAAGTAGGAAAGACATTAACTCAACTGGAAAGGAACAGACTTTGATAAGATCCTTCAGTGGGCAGGTCCTTGGGAGCCCTCTTGTTTTTCTTTGCTGTCACAGAAACTACAGTGATTCTGCATCTGCAGAGATCAAACAGCCACATTATCTAGTAGAGTATATGCAAATGTTGAAAGATCAGGAATTAGAAAGAACTGATAAAATGGCCAAGAAGGCCATCTTATGAACCTGGATTAATTTGGTGAAGACTTAGAAGAAATAAAATCTAACTCTTAAAATTAAGGTATGGATAAAACAGATTTATTTGTGAAATTACAAAATACAGGATGACTACCCATTCATCCTGTCATCCACAGTTATTGAGTCTCTACAGGTGCCAAGAACTCTGCCAGGCAGTGAGAATTCAAGGTCAAATCAAAACTTAAATAGGTGGTTTAAAACAATTAAAATGAGTTAGTAACCTATAAAATTATCCAAATGATGGTACATGCCCAAATACAATTTTTTTTAAAGAAATTAATGGGTAATATAAAATTTAATAATAAAAAAAACAGGAAAATAAGTAGACAATGGAATCTGATTGAATGAATAGACCGCAAATTCCTAAAGCAAAGGTATTCCCCAAGTATTCCATTATCTAATCAGATAAAGATATTAAGTGTTACTACTTATGTAGTCACAAGAATTCAGCAATAAAACGAAATGTTTACTTATTCTTAAGAATGATGCTAGACTAGGCTCCCTGGTAAAACATGCTAAGAAACTGTGAAACCAGGAATCACCCATCTTTCACCTGAAGAGATTATGCAAGAAGTTCCAAAGGGAGATAATCCAATCAAAGAAAAATAAGTTTCACTCATATGTGGAATCTAATGAAAAATAAACTAACAAACAAAATAGAAACAGACTCATAGATAGAGAACAGACTGATAGCTGTCAGAGGGGAGAGGTGTTGCAGGGCTGGGTGAAAAAGGTGAAGGGATTAAGCAAAAACAAACAAACACACACACACACAAACTCAAACACAGACAATAATATGGCGATTACCAGAAGGAAAGGAGGTGGGAGGTAGAAGAGGTAAAAAGGGGTTAAATAATGATGGAAGGAGACTTGATTTGGGGTGGTGAACATACCCTTAGTACAAAACGACATACAGATAATGTACTGCAGAATTGTACACCTGAAATCGATATAATTTTATTAACCAATGTCACCCCAATAAATTCAATAAAAAGAAAGGAAGAAAGAAAGGGAGGGAGGAGTTGAATTCTTAAGCTAAGAATTCATGGTTGAACACTTGAAGCTATGTGAGAGGGGTTTCGTGAGAATCACTTGGCTTTCCAGGTATCTCCTGGATTTTGAGGGACACATAGAGAAGATAAGCAATCCTTTTGGTGACAGAACAAGAAGAGTAGATTTGGTGAGGCAAGGACCTATAACTACTTCTGTGGCTCACAGTACAAGAGAAATCCAAACACACTGTGGTAGTAGTTTTGTAGCTAAACTGCTTAGAGGCACTGAGCCCAGGAGGTCAGCATAGAGGAACAATGGAGTTAGGAATGAACCTTGAAGATCTGCCTATGCTTAAGGGCAGGTGGAAGAGAAATAAAAAACATTTTGAAGCCACCAGTTCTTTCTCCAATGGTTCTTATAAATCTACTAAAGGCCCGGTGCACGAAATTTGTGCATGGGTGGGGTCCCAAGGCCCATCATTCTTCCATGAGTCCCACTGGCTAAGGATAAAGCAGAGTGGACACTCTGTAATTAACAAGGCTTCAAATGACTTGGCCTCCTACTAACCAATGTCATTTATTTCATCATTTGTCAGCTTATTCTCTGATTGCAAAGTTTTAAAGTGGTGGTTCTCAAACTGTGGACCCTGAATCAGCAGGGTCAGCATTCCCTAGGAACTGTTTCGAAATGCACACCTAGGCCAGACCTACTAAATCAGAATAACTCTGTGGGTCAGTCTAATAGTTTAAGTTTTCACAAATCTTCTAGTTGGTTTTGAAGCACACTAAAGTTTGAGCATCATTGGCTTAAAGCATGAATGAAAGGTAAATTATTATTTCAAGAACTCTATGGGAAAATTGGAAAGTACTCTTGGCATATTGGCTAGAAGCACAGAGTCTGGGGTCACACTACCAGGACTCAAACTTCTGCTCAGCTTCTTCCTGCTTTGTAATCACAGGGCAGTTACTTAGCTTGCCTCAGCACAGGGTAATGTTTAACAGGACAGGTCCTCAGTAAGACTGCTTCGATTTAAATCCTGGCTCTACCCTCATTACCTGTGGGTCCTTGAACAAGTCACTTGACTTCCTCTGAGCCTCAGTTACTTCACTTAACAAAAAAGTATAAATAATAGTACCTACTTCATGCAATTTCTGTGATGATGAAAAGAGTTAATATAGTACTGTGCTTAGAACTGAACCTGATACACAGTAGGCACTGTGTGTTATTATTCTGATGATAACAGTAATTTCATAGGGGCCTTATTATTTTTGGGAGATAAAAAGAGTCAACACTAATGCCCACAGAAAGTATATAAAATTTACCTGTTCTGATAAGGAACAATTATCCTTACTTTATTTTTTAGGTAAATGACTTTTTTTTTTCAGTATAGCATTCACTTCCCCAGGTGATTTCCTTCCAATGACAGAGCGCTGAACTGGAAGCAATGACCTCTCCAAAGAATCAAGGAGTCTGCCTTGAAGTGTCATTTATTTCACATTAACTTTTTTCTTAAACAAAATCTTAAAGAATAAAAATGAATTTACTGAACCATATTCCTATGGTCCAAAAAAGTACTTCTGGGGATTATTGTAAATATATATCCAGTGTTAATTTAGCTGGGAGCTCTACTTGTAGAAGTGACATTAAGACACATATCCACAAAGTCATTGAGAAGGATGCTGAAAATATCATGATACAACGATCTGGACAAGAGAACTTTGTGTGTCTCTCTACTCACTACAGAGAGGTCAGACTATGTCCCCTGGCCAAATCACATGGATGCCTGAGCCACAGCGCCTTCAGTGCAGAGCATGTTCTATGGAACATAAACAAGCATAACAAAACCATGCATTCAGAAGACACACTAACTAGATCTAAGTGATATGAAACTATACAGTGATTTTTTTCAAGGGCTCAAAGCATTTAACATCATATTTAGAATATGAAAGAAAATATGAGAGAAAAATATACTGGGACAAGTCATAAAACCAAATTTTAAATATGGGGCTCATTACTGAGAATTTACTGTTCCTTAGAAACATACAGGTTGAACCTGGCTTGGAAATTAGTTTGGTCATCAACCATTTAGCAGGGGTTCTGGAATCCTCTGCTGCACAGTCTAGTCTCTAATAGAGATAGAGGGACATATGAGCCTGGTGTAGAGCAGTCTCTATCTGTGATTCTCTTGATTTCTTTAGGTTTTAAAAATCTATTTCCTGTGTAAAATCAAGTTAAGAATATGTCAAAACACTTTCATAAAAAAAGAGTGAGAATTTAATGCTATGGAGGGCCTATGATTTTTACTTGCATGTGACAGCCACACGTTCTATTGCGTTTGGTTTTGTTTTTTCTTGGAACCTTAAACCTCAACTATGAGGTGAGCTGGAGGAATTTTGGCAGAATCTCTTTCACAGCTTCCTACTTTAAAATGGAGGTCACAGAATACAAAGAACATTTAATCAACCCTGGTTTTCAAGGCATCTCCTCAATGCAATAAATTTTATATTGGGGGTAAAAGAAAGGTTAACAAATTAAGATTACTCAATTTTTAAAAGGCATCAACATGCTATGGCAAGTCAACATGAATAGCTCATATTTCTGATGATCTGATACTACACATTTCAATTACACAGAAAAGGAAGATAATAAAATCAGTCATCTTTTACAACTGAAAATCCACAATGGCAAGGAAAACTACTAATCTAATAGTTTTAGAAAAGCATGCAGAATGCGTTATCTATAACAAAATATAATACACTACCCTTCCTGAGTTGCCTGAAAAAGGAAAACAGTGTTTTCTCTGAATAAGAATTAACTCAAGATTCTCTAAAATAAGAAAAACTGTTTCCAACCATCCAATGTACACGGTAGATAAAATGCAGCTTTTCCCTAGCATGTCTGTAAGTATATAAGAATCAGACCCTGATAAGAATCTCTGACTTAATGCAGTCCTCTAGGTAAATCCTCCCAACACTTACCTGTATCGTCCTCTGAGTGCCATCAACGTTGACAGATAATAAGGGTGAAGCCAGGTTCCACGTGCTGGTCACATTTAGTTTCGACCCATCAACTTCCACCTGTTGTGACACCAAATAAGACTGTTACCAGGAAAAAAGACAGAAAACTGATCTCAAGTTCATTGCTACATGCAAAGCAGCAGCCATTTTAAACAGATGGCTCCCAAACAACCTGTCATGTTTACTGCTCCCACCATGAAAGACAGGGTCCAACAGCGTCTTCTCAGCCATCTCTGGGGAGAGGTGAAGGGCCTGAGCACAGCTGCCTGTGGGTACTGAGGTTTCAAGTAATTTCCAGTAAGTAACAAACAGCCTTCTAACTCTAAACCTATCCGGACATGCTACATTTACTGCAATTAGACAAGTAATGTATATAAATTCCAGTGACATTTTGCAACCCACACAACAGGGCCTGAATATAATATCCTCTCCAAGGACCAAGAAAAAACTTTTTTGTGCTAGTTTTAATGAAGGACTATGTATTGTTATCTTAATTAAACAGAAGCTTTAATTAGGTAAAATTATTTGGTACTGAGAATTAAAGGTCCATTTGAACTTTGCAAGTTCTGTCATATTTTTGCTGATCGTCAAGTCATGAAGATACAAAAAAAAACCTATGATTTTTTAAAACAGATATTCTTAAGAGAAAAATTTTAACTTTCAAATAAATAACATAAAAGCAACTGAAAAAATAAATAAAAGCTAATTTAAAAATAAAAGTACTATTAGTTATTTCTTCCTTTTTACTCACTCATTCCCTAACTCTTTAATGAGCTAAAAATGAGATTTTTAATAAACATAACATTATTATTTTAAGTCTACAGTAAACTACCTAACAAAGAGATATTTAAGTTTGTTGAAGTTTCAAAATAAACCTTTAGCAGAGCCAAGATATATGATCCCTAAAAATTCCCACACTCACTTAATTCTCTTGAAAGACACTCACTGATTAAAGAAAATATAGACTTTATACTGTATTTGTTTGAATAAGTACTTATATATGTATATTTTCTCTGTAATGTGGTCATAAAGTATAGATCAAAGATATGCTACTGGCTATGTAATGAAATATCAATAGGACATATATGGGGTGGGCAAAAATAGGTTTACAGTTGTTCATATGGAAAAAAATACAATCTATATAAAAGCCTAAGCGACCATTACAACTGAATGACCGGAACGACTGGTCAACCAGTCGCTATGATGCAAACTGACCACCAGGGGGCAGATGCTCAGTGTGCTCCCATAGCCAACCTTCCACGGCCAGCCAACCTCCCCCAGTTCCTCCCCCCAGCCAGCAAACCTCCCACAGTCCCTCTCCCCATCCCTCCTGCCCCATCCGGCAGGCCCTGGCTGGCAGCCGGCAGGCCCCAACTGGCCCAGCCCCGATTGGGACTGGGCGAGATGGCCCTGATAGGCCCTTATTGCTGGCCAGGCCTAGGGAATTTCGTGCACCGGGCCTCTAGTAGTTAATAAATAGTAATACAAGAATAAACTTTCATGTACTCACAACTATAAACCTACTTTTGCCCACTCCTGTATTACCTACTCACTTGTGTTTTCAGATTTAGTGGTCTCCCTGTATATACAGTATCATTTAGTAACTGGGGGTGGGGAGGAGAAACAAACAAACAAAAATACACAAAGAAAACAATGGCTTTGGAATTAGACTGGCCTGAGTCTCACTTGATATATTTAATTTTACTCTTGAATTACAGTTCATATTCAATATTATTTTGTATTAATAACTATGTATGGTGCTAGGTGGGTACTTGAAATATGGGGGGACCACTTTGTAAAGTATGTGAGTGTCTAACCACTATGCTGTACACTTGAGTCTCACTTGATAGATGTTTTACTAAGTTGGAGTTGTTTACTAAAGCTGGAGTATAACCAGCCTGAGCTTTAGTTTCCAAACTATAATATAGTAAAAATATCTGTCCAACTATAAAAATTAAGTAAGTTAACATATGAAAGTCTCTACCAATATACCGGTCATGGTAGTTCCTAAATATTTTCTCCCTTCCCCTGTCTCTAATGGTTTTACTACCCTACCCTTAAGTAAGTTTCAAAAAATAAGGTCAGATAATCACACTATCTCATACATTAATTATTATTAAATCACATGATAAAGATCTGAGAAGTTGAAAGACTTGTAGTTTTGATTAAAGCAGCACTAATACATTTTAAATGATCCTATTTAGCCCCTCTCCCCAAATTAAATATCTCCTTATAATAAAAGATTTCCAAAAGAAACTCTCAACAGACACGTTAGAAACACTAAGTGCTAAAAATACCTTATAAAACTGAAAATATTTGCTTTGAAATGGCTTCTAAATGTAAAAGGTTAAAAAGAAGCTCAATAATCAATTACAAAGTTTTATTTGTCAAGAAAAGAAGCTGGATGCATAAAAAAGAATTTTGAATAATTATTAAAAATTTGTATTTGACACTAATTTCAAATCCAAAGGGTTAATAGAATGAAACTGCAATTGACACCTTTAGGGCATATGAAGTGGTGGTGGGGAGGGGGGACACACTAATCTACTGAAATCATATTAGAGGAAGAACAAATTTAATACAACCTGAAATAAAACATTTTTATGAATGTTCAAACAAAATGTGCTATATCCATACGAGAGAATATTATTTGGCAATAAAATGAAATGAAATATTGATACATGCTACAACATGAATGAACCTGAAAACATGATACTGAAAGAAGCCAGTCACAGAGGACCACAGTTATATAGTTCCATTTATATGAAATGTCCAGAAGAGAAAATCTATAGAAAGTAAATTAGTGGTTGCCTTGAGCAAGGGTGGGGGAGAGTGGTGGAAATGGATGGGGGGTTGAGGGTGGCAACTATGGGTAATGGGCCTTATTGGGCATTATAAAAATGTTCTAAAATGGACTGTGGTGAGGGTTACACAACTCTGAATATACTACAAGCCAATGAATTGTACAATTTAATGGACAAATGGTAAGGCATGTGAATTATATTTTAATAAAGCTATTTAAGAAGTAAGTAACAAAAAAATAGAGGAGGGAATGCTATTCTTTCAAAAATTAAAAGCAGAGCTTTTGTGATAAAGACAACCTAAAAATGGATATATATGCCTATAAAATGTTCATAAATTAGAAGAGTTTTAGTATTATTAAATGTTATCTCCTAAATTGATCTATATAGTCAGTG
The DNA here is from genome assembly GCF_000412655.1 of Myotis brandtii. Lineage (NCBI taxonomy): Eukaryota > Metazoa > Chordata > Mammalia > Chiroptera > Vespertilionidae > Myotis > Myotis brandtii. Next base: position 287,355 of record NW_005353448.1, read on the forward strand.
TAATCCCAATTTTTAAAATCTAGCAGGCTTTGTTTTTTCAGTAGAAATTGATAAATTGATTCTAATTAATATATAGAATATTGAAGAATTTTGAAAAACAAGCAAAGGTACAGTAATCAAGACACTGGTGTAAGAATAGACATATTTATTAATAGAACAAAACAGAGTTCAGAAACCCATACATAAATGGCTAGTTGATGTTCCCAAAAAGTGCCAAGTTAGTAAATGTGGAAATATAGTTTGTCAACAAATTGAACATGTATAGTCAAAAAAATAAACCCCACACCATCAAAAAAATTCAAAACTATTAAAATTAAATGTAAAACCTAAAACTTAGGAAAGAAAACATGAGAGAAAATCTTTATGAATGACCTAGCACCAGGCAAAGATTTCTTAGGACACAAAAAATAAAAATCTAACAAGAAAAAGTAGGTGAATTGGACTTTATCAAAATTATAAATTTCTGTTTGAAAGACACATAAGAAAAGGGAAATCAAGCCACAAATTGGGAGAAAATATCTACAGAATACATTTCTGATAAAGGACTTATATCCAAAATACACAAGTAACTCTCACTTATAACTCAATAAGAAAAACAACTACATTTTTGTTAATGGGCAAAAAATTTGGTCAGAGACTTCATCAAAGGAGAAAAATAAATGACAAGCACATCACTGATTGATCATTAAGAAAAGGCAAATTAAAACTGTAATGAAATTGCACTACATAGCCATCAGAATGGCTAAAAGAAAAAGAGTGATAAAATACTAAGAGCTGATAAAGATGTGGGACAATTAGAATTTTCATTTATTGTTGGAAGAATGAAAAATAGTAGACCCACTTCAGAAAACTCCAGAAAAGTGAAAAGATATGTACATACAAAGAACTACACGTGAATGCATCGAGGTTCATTTATGATAGCAGAATATATATCAGAATGTTACATCAGCCACAAACTGAAAAAAAAAAAGCCCAATAAACTGATTAATGGGTAACCAAATAAAGTATATCCATACAATGAAAAAGTAATTAGCAATAATCATCTCAAAGGCATTACACTAAGTGAAAGAAAGCTGACACAAAAGAGTATATGCTGTATGATTCCTTTAATGTGACACTAAGTGACAGATTAGTGGTTTCTAGGAGTTAAGGGTAGGAGAATAACTTTGACTAAAAAGGGCTATGAGGGAAGACTGTGGGGTGATGGAAGTGTTCTAAATCTTGATTTTGGTGGTGATCACACAGCGATATATTTTTGGCAAAACTCAATCAAATCATCAATTAAAAAGAGTAAATTTTATATAAGTCATACATCAAATATGACTAAAAATGGAAAAACAGGGAGGAAAAATCTATTTCTTTAAAAATTTAAAATTTTCCTTTGAACTACATGTGATATATCTTCCCTTCCTGAAAAACTGAGTTCTCTCCCTGCATCCTCTGCTATTGAATGGGTAGATGTAAATGTTAACTTGGCAAGTAGGACACAAGGAAAGTTCCTTCCAGACAGAAATGTGAAAATTAAAAGAGGCCCTTTTCAGGTGCCCATGTATTACATGAAGGAAAGATAGCAGAAAAGAGGAAGATATCGGAGTTCAAAGTCCTTCCTTTTTCCTCTTCTGCTTGGACCTTGGGAACAGACAGGGCAGTATAGAGAGGTGGGTGAAAATATTCTGACAGGTAACAAGTACGTACTCTAAAAACATCTAGGCTGGAGGACTTCTTCTGGAGAACAATCTAGGAACGGCTCTGGGCTTCTAGTAAAGCCCATTACTAGGTTTCATGGCATTCCTAATGTGGCGTCTGGTGTCATATCAAGAGTGCACCATGGAGGGAGGGAGAGGCTAGATATCATGGTGGGAACCCATCCTACCTGTCCTAGTAGGATGACTAGAGAAGGTCCACGTCAGGACAAAGAGCATGCCCCAAAGGCCCCTTTTACATGCACCCAGAGGCCACACCTTAGTGGAAGCTCTAGGAAGGGGAAGAGGCCTGAAGCACTGTTGCACCTGAGACTGTTTAAACCAAGAGTCCAAAATCCTGTTTATTACCAAGTTTTACCCCCTGCCCCTTACTACAGGTAGAGGGTTTATGAGAAGATTACATGTGATAGGAAATAAACATTTCCTTGTACACCTAGTAAGTAATGAGTATAATGGCACCTGAGACTGTTTAAACCAAGAGTCCAAGATCCTGTTTATTGCCAACTTTTACCCCCTGCCCCCTACTACAGGTAGAGGGGCTTATGAGAAGATTACATGTGATAGGAAATAAACATTTCCTTGTACACCTAGTAAGTAATGAGTATAATTTTGCAACTTCACTATATAATTGAAGAAAGGAAACTATTATAGTTCCAAATCATAAACTATGAAATATATATGCAAATTTTAATGAGGGAAGAGAATATGCTGGAAGCCATCATATGCCTTCTCAGGCTTCAAGCAGTAAACAGATTTCTCAAAAAAACATAATTTTAAACAGCAGATGCAATTATTCTATTGAATCTATCATTCAATGTGTGAAATCTAGATGTAAGTAAAAGCCATATTAGAGGTAGAAAATGTTTCTTTGAGCCACATTTTAATACCATAGAAAGGTAGGAGCAAAATGAACTGAAGAATTCTTGTTACTATGCCTCATATAATTGTTCACACCTAATTTTTTACCCAAAAGTGACTGAAGCAGTAGAAGTAAAGTAGCATTTCCCTATTCTGACACAGAACATGCCACTCTATCTTTTCAATGCCAAAAGCAAATGGGAAATGAAACCTAGGACAAAGAAAATAACAGACTTAGTGAGAGGGCACTCAGGTAACAAACTTAACAAGGAAAAGCTGCAGGTTACCCATGCTTACACCCAACCATCTGCCCTAATGCAACATAAATAATAATCAGAATAACCAATATTGGATCTTTGCACATTAATTGCAAAAAAATATTCTTATAAAGAGAAAATGGTAAATTAAGAGCATATAACACAAAAACTACTCAAAGAAACACAGGAAGTGTTCAGATAAATAATTCTACAAAGTCTCAAAGACAACCATAGGAAATGTGACCCCTCTTTTAAAAAGTGAGCTCAAAGAAGAAAAACAAAGGTTCAAAGAAGAGATTATACAACAACAGAAGGAAATGAAAATCAAGCTGGTAGAACCCAGAAAAAAAAAAAAGAAGAAGAAAAAACATTATAAAGATAAAAGTCATGTTAAGAAACAACCAAAAATAGAATGTTACTAAAAAGACAAGCACAGCCCTAACCGGTTTGGCTCAGTGGATAGAGCGTCGGCCTACGGACTCAAGGGTCTGAGGTTCGATTCCGGTCAAGGGCATGTGCCTTGGTTGCGGGCACGTACCCAGTGGGGAGTGTGCAGGGGGCAGCTGATCGATGTTTCTCTCTCATCGATGTTTCTAACTCTCTATCCCTCTCCCTTCCTCTTTGTAAGAAATCAATAAAATATTTTTTTTTAAAAAAAAGACAAGCACATGGAGAAATCATATAAAACAAAACAGAAAAGACCAATAATATAAAAGAAATTTATAGAGAAGACAACAGATATGAAGAAGGGAGAAATGGGATCCAAAGAAAATGCAAAAGTCTTATTCAAAAAGGCTTTAAAAAATGGATATAAATTCAAAGATATGAAAGGTAAAACTTTTCAAAATAAATAAAAGTTTGAAGGTATAGAATGATGTTTATGGAACTTTAAGAATAAAGAAAAATTATGTGGGTGTTTAGGCAAAGATAAGAATTCATGCACAAGCAAGAAACAAACCTCAGGTCAACCTAATTTCTCAAGAGCAACATGATCACAGAAGACCACAAAGCCATGTGGTCTCAAAACTAAAAATAAAGAATGTTGCCCCTCAATTTTATACTCAGTCAACATGTCCTTAAAGTACATAGAATATAAATGTATCTCGTAGCATATAAGAACTTAGTGCCCCTTCTTTAAAAATGAGGCATCTCTATACATACTAACATGAAACTATTCAAAAGGATAGTGTTTACAGTATGCTATCACTTAAGGAAGAAAACAAAAACAAAAACCAAAAAACCTGCATGTGTGTTTTTAAAGGCACCAACTATCTCTGAACTAACGTATAAGAGGAGCAGAGGGACTGA
>NW_005353448.1:291775-301356 GCF_000412655.1 Myotis brandtii
GGTTAGAGCGTCAGCCTGCAGATCAAAGGTTGAGAGTTCGATTCCTGGTCAAGGGCATATACTTTGGCTTCAGGTTCCCCAGCCCCTGTAGGGACACATGTGGGAGGCAACCAATTGATGTGTGTGTGTGTGTGTGTGTGTGTGTGTGTGTGTGTGTGTGTCCCTCCTCCCTCCCTTTCACTTTCTCTAGAAATCAATGGAAAAAAATATCTTTGGGTGAGGATTAAAATAAATACGTACATATATACATACATACAATAAAAATTTTTAAGTGAGGATAAGTATAAGTGCTAATTTCCTTTCTCGTTGTAGCATGCGACCAATACCTACTTTAAACCTTTCAGTAATAGACACACAATAAACAGTTGCTATTCTTTCAAAATTTCCTTTTGGCTAATAGAACAATACAATACTCATTTCAATTTGTCTGGTCACTGATTTACTGATTTCACCTATGGCACCCATTTTTACAATTTATTTCAGATCATCTCTCTTTCTCAACCCTCTTTTTCATCTGAAAATGGGGAACCTGAACCAGCAATGCTGAATGAAAACCTCTTCTCTATCTAAAATTCTATGGTTTTATGGTTACAAAGCCCTTTTATTTAAGCTATATGAAATCAATGGAAAAAAATATCCTTGGGTGAGGATTAAAATAAATACATACATATATACATACATACAATAAAAATTTTTAAGTGAGGATAAGTATAAGTGCTAATTTCCTTTCTCGTTGTAGCATGCGACCAATACCTACTTTAAACCTTTCAGTAATAGACACACAATAAACAGTTGCTATTCTTTCAAAATTTCCTTTTGGCTAATAGAACAATACAATACTCATTTCAATTTGTCTGGTCACTGATTTACTGATTTCACCTATGGCACCCATTTTTACAATTTATTTCAGATCATCTCTCTTTCTCAACCCTCTTTTTCATCTGAAAATGGGGAACCTGAACCAGCAATGCTGAATGAAAACCTCTTCTCTATCTAAAATTCTATGGTTTTATGGTTACAAAGCCCTTTTATTTAAGCTATATGTAGACAGTTAATTTTGAATATGTCATATTCCAATATTAGAAAAGGATATTTTGTTTTGCTCAAACACCCGTTCAGGGTTGAAAGTTTTCAAGATCTTTCCTTTAACAATAAAAGCTAACAAAATAAATAAAATTCAATGTGAGAATAAAAAGAAAAATAGACCAAGAGTGAAGTAACAAATGACAAATTACTCTGGGCTCAAATAAAATTTCACACCTTTCAAGGCAGATAATATTGTAGAAATGTTCCAGCACTATGAAAACACTAGAATTATTTTAGATTATTTTAAACTCTATCTTTTAAAAACGATCAAAAGATTCAACATCTCTGTTTAGAAAGTAACATAAAGATTTTATTTCTTTAATTTAAATTGACCTAGGATTCAAAGTACACCAAGTTTACGTGATTTGTCACCTACCACTGACCCACACTGTTGGCAAATGACCTCCTCTTTCCTGAAATTGAAGCCATCAGTCCTCTTATTTTCTTGCATGGACCATCCTCCTCCCTTGACTTCTCTCTCACACTGACTACTTCCCCTCTGTTTCCAAGCATGGACAGAACCTCGTATTTTCACTGCATGTGCACTTGAACCACTATGCTCTGAAACTACCAAACCATTTCTCTCCTTTTCTCTGACAGGTTCTAGAACAAATGCGCTGTACCTATGTTCTTACCACATATCTTTCTCCTTCTATAACCTTCTACAATCTAGCTGCTAAAAGTATATTCTAAGAGGTCACAAGTCTATTTCAGGAATTTTTATATTCTCCTCTTAACTCTCATTATTCTTTACTTCTCAGCAGGAAGGAAAACCTCTGAGGCAGTGAGCTTTACGCTAAGATGTAGAGTGAGTACGAATTAGAGGTGACAAAATCAGCTTCTATTTTTAAATGATAACTCTAGCTACAGTTTAGAAAATGAGTTAGATAAAATAAAAATTATGGTGACCAGGTCTAGACTATTGGAGAGAAGTGGGACATTCAGGAGTAACATAACCTAAGGAAGTAAAGTGGGAAGTGGGAATACAGCAGTTAAGATATGAAATAGTCACCAACGAAAACAAAGAAGAGTGAGTTTATCAGAAAAACATCCAAACTGCTACACAATGCTGAGTCTCAGCGGCAGTGGGACATCATGCCCATGTAATGATACAAACCCACCCCTGGTATGTGATCTCCACAAATGCTCAGCTACTTTGTGTGATGTAGCCATAAAGAGATGGGGAGGCTGAGTTCATCTGACTTTGGGTTTGATGGAAGAATGAAAGGGGTTGAGAAAGTTAAAATTATTTGTAAGTGAATGCAGGGAACCTAAGATGGATAAAGGAGGAAAACAGGAGTGGGGGTCTGTGGATGGAAAATATAAGGACTTGTTCATGGAGCCAGAGACAAACCATGAACTGGTTGCTAGTCTTCAGATGCAGGAGAGGGACCCTAAAGGTTGCCAAGAGGAAGGGGAGGTAGTGATGTAGACCAATGGTGTGAAATTCAAAGTACGAGGGTTTTACAAGAGGGAGTGGTCTAGAATGACACTAGGAGAAAAACGATCCCATCTCCCTTCTAGTCTGTTGATGACAAAGCAAGAGAGATACAGAGGGCACAGTGGAAAGGGTTGAGAGGAAATAAAGAAATTATATCAAATCATAGGAAATCGATTTAGGAGTAATGGATGACTGGAGAGGCTTTCAAAAGGCCAACTCTCTCTCTCCATCATCACCACTACTGCCTTAGCCCAAACCTGCCATCAACTCACCTGGACTACTACAACAGACTAGTCTGCAACAGACTAGTCTTCCATGTCTCCAAAGGGTTTTCCTCACTACAGGCAGAGTAAACTTCTGTAACCACAATGCTTATCATTTATAAACTCAGGGATAAAGGGAAATAAAGAAAATATGAGTATGACCAATGGAGGTCCTGCTTTTAAAAAATGTAAACTTCAAAAAGATGTGTATACTGCAACCTTTAGTATCAGGACATCATGTGTCTCAACATCCTGTAATCGTTTAAAGATTGTATTTTATTTAAAGTATTGCTATTATATGTTTGAATTAATTAGAACAAGGCAGTAATAGGTAGAATTCATGAAATTCATCTCAACATGCTCTATTTTCTAACAACTTTCCCCCAGCTTAATCAAAGAGATGGGTTTTATTGAAAATTATTCATAATACTATTATTTATGATGCTTAAAATGACACTTCAAAGATATGATTTCTTCCTCATTTAAAAATCATTTTCTCACATTTAATAATCTACCTATAACTTTGCATTCCATTAAAAGCATTTAACTGCATTTGTGGTACAAATAATGTTGATGTGGAACATTTTCCATGAGTTGTTTGGAACATTCAATTTTCCTATCTACGTCATCATAAGGGGAAGAGAAAGTGCACACCCTAAATTAATTTGACATTTGAGAGAGATTACTTACATCCTTCACCATTAAAAACAAAAAAAAAGCACTTCCTCAGCAATACCTCATGACCATTAAAATATTACAACTTCTATTGCAATAGGCACCTGCTAAACATTGTTTTTTTTTTCAAGATTAGGAATATAAAACTTAGAAAACAAGATATATGCCAAAAAAGCATTTCCAAAAATAATATCAATTTGGGAAGATTCAGGCAGCAAGAGGTGTTTCTGATTCACCATAGAAGTTGTCTTTTTTGTCGTACTCAAACTTCAAATTTTTTTTGTCATCAAATGTTAAGAAGATTAGCATTGTGCAGAATTAAATCTAAGATAAAAATCAAGGTATTCACTATTTGAAAAAGACCTTGATCATATATCTTGCTTCTATTTCTGATAACAATGTGGAGGGAAAAAAGGTTTGTTAATTAAACTATAACTAATTCTCAGAAGGGAATAACTAGTTCCTGCCCCTCTAATAGGCTTTCATCACTCAGCACAAAAAGTGGAAAAAATCTGCAATTTTCTCATTTGACTATTAGGCTGGAAAGGATCCTAGAAATAATATACTCTGACCCAAACCTCTCCTCCTCCTATTTCAGATAGAAGGAAATTAAAGAACCATGCAAATGATGTAAGTTATAGAAGCAATTATCTTGCAATTCTCCTCAGAGCATTTCCCCTAAGTCCAGGTGTCAAAAGCAGAAGTAACAAACGTAATCTAAATAATAAGACACAGTACTTGTACTAGTATACAGTAGACACACTGCATATTTATACCTGGAAAGAAAGTATTTTCCTAGAGATAAAGATGTTTATTGTTTCTTTTTGGATCTTATCTCTTAACTACTGACAACAAAAAATGATTATTAAATAGTATATCAAATATATGAGGTATATCCACATTCCCCAGTAACAAAATGCAGTTAATTAAACTGGGATATTGCCACTGTTTAACATTATTATAGTTCACTGACTGCTACATAAACTGCTGCTAGATATGCGAAACACAAATACATATATTTTTAATTCTATAAGAGGTTGAGAATAAGAAGCTTATAATTTTCTTATTGTTTAGATTTAAAGACTTCGCTAAGTTACTTGCTCCAGCATTTGCTTCTCAGGTAAAACACGACAAAATTAACACAAACATTTTTTTATTCTGTGATGATAATTAATGATTCTTAACATTTTAATATGAACTAGAACTGTCTTATATCTTAATATAACATAAAAAGTACAGGTATTCTTCATCCTGCTCTTCTATTTGCTAAAATAATTTATAATTCCAAAATATAGTTATGTACCTCTAATACCCTTTCAGAGGGAAATGAGATGCTTGTTCTCTGAAAACAAAGAGACAACCATTTTTCCTAAGTTTCTTCTTTATCACCATCTCCTTGGAAACAATCTTTTATTTTTCTCCCAAATTTATAATAATAACAAAAACATCAAGAAGAATTATACATAATAATGATGACCTGTTAATCTGTCACAAAAGATTATATTAAATATGCATGTGCTATAAATGTAATTAAATTTATCTCAAAGGATGTGAATTGCAAAAACAAATTTTAGGTACTGATCTACAATCAGCCAGGCTAACTAGTTTCTGTTTAATTATCACCTCATTAATTGATCAGAAACAACATTAATTTCAGTTGTATGTGGTTTTTCTTAAATCTTACATTATGTTGCCAACAGTTTAATTATAGTAGTAGTTTCTTTTGGACTGGTGTGATAAGGTCATTCTCTGCAGATAATACTGTAAATTATATCAGTTTAATGAATAACTCAAGATAGATGAGTTTAGCATAAGGAGCAATTTAAGCTGGCTTTACGTCTACCAAACTAGGCAAATCATGGTGTAATCCTGTGCATTCTATGTAGTATTGTCATCAATAGAATGATTGTATTTGAACCTCAGCTCCACAAATTAGCTAACCATTCATGTCTCAGATTCCTCATATGTAAAATATACGCTCACAGAATAGTAGTGAGGAATAAATTAAAAACTTAGACTAACTATTACCTGGCACATAATAAGTCCTCAATAAATGCTTATTGTTGGTAGTTCAACTTAGTGATACTATGCACTCCTCCCACAGTAACGACTATTCTCTACTTTTCTCCTTTTTCAAACATACCTACTTGTGTTTGCTCTTCCATTTTCTTGTGCTCCATTAAAACCTCCTCCATTATTTATCCTTTTAATTCCATCTGATTCCTATTAGCACCTCTTTTTGCTTTTCATATATATTTGGCTACCACATATGTCCCCCATTAAAATCCCATTTTACCTAAGCTGGGGGCTCACCACCATAGAACCCACACATGATCAGGCTATAGGTCATTTACAATAATGTCCAAGTCCTCCCTCTTCCTAAATTCCCATATCCTGCCATTATAACATGGTATTTCCTAATTCCATCTCCTTTATGACTGTTTAGCATTCTAGTACTATCTTTAGACACAGAAAATTTGCCCCAAAAGCCCATTTCTCCTGCCATCCAAGGATTATCTAGCAGGTCTGTACTCTTTTCTCAGTCTCTGTGGCCATCATTGGCATTATTTCCAATGCACATACTAAGATATATGTTATCTTTTTTTCTACATTGCAATACCAATAACAAACATATTTGATAATTTTATAATTATATTTTAAACTTGTGGCAAATTTACTCCCCTTAAATCCTCTCATGAATTATAAATCCAATAACAGAATGTTTTTAAGCATGAACAATAAAAATTTCATGGTTTTGGTGGGGTTTTTTTGTTTGTTTGTTTGTTTTTGTTTTGCTATTATGGTTTAGCCCAGTTTCTTTGATAGATAAAAGTGAGATATGAGAACTGATGCCCAAAACTACTCATCAAATCCATCCAGTGAATAAACTAGCAAACATCCTATTGTAAGTATCAATCGTATCTGAAGGAAGACCCTGGTAAAATCTAATTACCCATTAAGTTGAGCATAATAAATAATGTACTTGGAAAGAATCAATGGGACAGCTTATTAGCTCTATAAACTAGGAGCATAATCTTACTACTAATAATAAGTAAGGTTAACTGAGTTACCAGTATTTTTTCATTGCTCCTAACAGAAAATAGAAAAATGGTGCAATTAGTTTCTATTATTTGAATTAATGGCCATGGAAAGTATTTTTATTTTGTTCCTTTTCTGTGAAATAACCTCAAATATACATAAAAATTGCAGCAATAGTAAATCAAGCTCAGATTTGCAAGTAGTTAGCAATTTTGGCCAGTAAAGAATAAGTGTTATGATGTCTCAATGCTCCTTAATATTTCAGCATGTATGCCCGAGTACAAGGACACTCTGTACTGTACAACCAGCAAATTAGGAAGTTAATATCAATTCAATATTATCATCGAATCCACAAGCCCTATTCAAATATCGCCAATTGCCCCAATAACGCCCTTTATGGCACGTCCAGGGTCTAATTTTTACTCCAGCATTTAGTTGTTGCATCTCTCTGGTTTCTGTCCCTCTGCAACAGTGCCTTAATTTGGCCTTGTCTTTCAGGACCTTGACATTTTTAAAGAGTATACACCATTATCTCACAGAGAGTCCCTCCTTTTGGGAGAATGCTTCCTCATGATTATGCATTTTTACCAGGAATACCAAAGCAGTGATTCTGTGCTTTTTAAGCATCATACCAGGCGGCACATGATTTTCCCAGTGAAGTGGCTTTATCATGGCTAAGACGATTTCTGCCAATTTGCCCACTGTAACTTCAGCACTAACACATCTAAATCTGTTTCTATATCTACCTATAAAAACATGAGTTCACTCTAATCCCTCCAATTTCAATCCAACACCACAAAGTACAGTTTAGCCTTTCCCCATTCTATATTTGTATCTCTTTTTTTGACACTGAGAAACCACCTTCCATTATACAACCTAACAAGTTTGCTGCTTCTTTCTTTTTCAGTTTGTCCAATATAGAGTTTGTCCAATAGATCTATAGATATGTATATGTCATCTTCCCTAATTATTCCACAATACTTCAAAGAGTACATATTAGAAAAAGAATATGATAGTGTTTTATCTAAAAAAGGTCAACTGATTTGACACTATGTGAAATAAAAAAAATAAATAAAGGTTTCTCTTTAGAGAAAAAAGGAACAGTATACCAGATGTACGGTGACACAGGTCGGAGAACTTAGGACCGTGGTCAGCAAACCAGGGCTTGCGAGCCACATGCGGCTCTTTGGCCCCTTCAGTGTGGCTCTTCTACAAAATACCACGTGAGGGCGCGCACGTACAGTGCAATTGAAACTTCGTGGCCCATGCGCAGAAGTCGGTATTTTGTGGAAGACCTGGTATTTTGTGGAAGAGCCACACTGAAGGGGCCAAAGAGCCACATGTGGCTCGCGAGCCACGGTTTGCCGAGCCGCCGTTTGCCGACCACTGACTTAGGACAATGAAAGATCTTCAACAACTCAACAAATTTTTTAAAAGAGCACCAACTGCCCGGCTGGCATGGCTCAGTAGTTGAGTGTCGACCTATGAACCACGAGGTCATGGTTCGATTCCCTGTCAGGGCATATGCCTGGGATGCTGGGCTGGATCCCCAGTGTGAGGCGTGTAGGAGGCAGCCAATCAATGATTCTCTCTCATCATTCATGTTTGTATCTTTCTTTCTCTATCCCTTCCTCTCTGAAGTCAATTTTAAAAATTTTAAAAAGAGCACCAATTTATAAGATGTGTGGTATGTGCCTTAAAGCACTCCAGAAAATTTTTAAAAGGTAAGCAAGGATATATTAAACAAAAACAGCACATGGTACTCATTGTACTATTCTCTAAATTTGATATATACTTGAAATTTTTCATAGTGAAAAATTACAGAATATAGATCATCAGGTCAGGCCTACTATTTGGGCAGTCATATTTGGTACTGAAGAATTCCAGTCCATATTGTCAGTTAATCATCAAGTCAATGTGGCCACAGTGAGGGATGGGCTATAGACTGAGTCATACCACAAGTAGAGCTAATAAAAGCTGGTTCATTCTAAAAGATACTACATTCACTAACTGTTGCTTGCTTGTCCCTTTTTCCTCTCACTATTGCTGAAATCTATATCCCCAAGTTCTGTTATCAACTACTAAGCCAAATACAAACTCTTTTCTCTTTCTTTCCCTACTTAGCAACCCATTCAAATAGGAAACCTTCCCGAAGCCCTACTGCCAATCAGCTACAATTCTATTTACTTTCACTGATCACTTAAAAATGTGGCTTTATCATGCCTTTCAAGCTTTCTCAGCTCAAAATCTTTCTTGGCTTCTAGTTGCTTAATAAATAAAACTTCTCATGTGGCCCTCAAGGTCTTTGGCACTAATGGCCTCTATCTAACACCCTATCATTCCAATTTTTCTTCCCTTTTTCTCTTACATTCAACAAATATGCATAGGCCCTATTCCCTGAACTTTACTCTTACTATTTTCTAAACTTGGAATAGTCAACTCAGTCTAGTTGACTATTACCATTTATTCCTCACCACCTCCTACAGGTCCTATTTACTTTGTGAAGTTTACTCTTAACTTTTTGCTTCATCTGCCTTTCGTCCTCCATACCCCCCTAAACCAACCCCAGTCCTTCGCTATGTCAGATAGTGTCTTTTCTGTCTTTGACTTTCTATAAAATTTTGTATATGTATGCATTAATTAAACATTAATTAAATTATGCCTTATATTCTGATCAGTGTAACACCTCCCAACTAAACCAGAAGCTCGTAAGGGCAGATTGGTGCCCTATTCCTTTACGTCCCTCATGAAGAACTTAACACAGTGCTTTGATGTTGAAGATTGGTGGATCTTTGGTAAATAACTATTATATTAAAAAATAAAGCCCAGCCTGGCTGGCATGGCTCATGGTTAAGCATCCACCTATGAACCAGGAGGTCAAGGCTCAATTCCCGGTCAGGGCATATGCCAGGTTGCAGGCTTGATCCCCAGAAGGGGGCATATAGGTGGCAGCCAATCAATGATTCTCTCTCATCATTGATGTTTCTATCTCTCTCCCTCTGCTTTCCTCTCTGAAATCAATAAAAATATATTTAAAGAAGCTCAGGTGCATGAAAAAAAAATCTAATTAAATGAGA
>NW_005353448.1:301523-318470 GCF_000412655.1 Myotis brandtii
GCTCTCCAACATCCCCCAAGGGGTCCGGATTGCAAAAGGGCGCAGGTCAGGCCGAGGGGCCCCACTAGTGCACGATTGGGCCAGGGAGGGACACGGGAGGTTGGCCGGCCCGGAGGGCTCCAGGGATCCAGGGCATATCCAGCCCGTCTTGCTCAGTCCCGATAGGCCTGACCCCATCAGCAAGCTAACCTACCGGTCGAAGTGTCTGCCTCCTGGTGGTCAGTGCACGTCATGACTGGTCGACTAGTTGGACTGTCTGCCCCCTGGTGGTCAGTGCACGGGCCCAGAGGGCTCCAGGGATCCAGGGCATATCCAGCCCGTCTTGCTCAGTCCCGATCTCTTGCTCAGTCCCGATCGGCCTGACCCCATCAGCAAGCTAACTTACCGGTCAAAGTGTCTGCCCCCTGGTGGTCAGTGCACGTCATGACTGGTCAACTAGTTGGACTGTCTGCCCCCTGGTGGTCAGTGCACGTCATAGCGAGCAGTTGAATGACCTTAGCATATCATTAGCATATTATGCTTTGATGGGTTGAATGGACAACCAGACGACCGGACACTTAGCATATTAGGCTTTTATTATATAGGATTGTTGACCACTGACAACATAGTTCTAATTCAGAATTCCCCAAAACAGATTTTGATAAGACTAATAAATTAATTATTAAGCAAAAATATTTTAGTCTTAATATCCCATAAATTGTTGATAATACTTGTATTTAAAAATCCATATGTGCTTATAATGGAAGATTAAAGTTATTTCAACTATATAAAAAAACTCCATTAAGCACTTTTGTGATACAAATTTTACACATGGTCTGGTATATTAAACATGGACACCCACTCACACAAGCATATTTAACATAGAATATTTAAAGAAAAAGAATTTCAAAAGAAATTAAAATCACATTCCATTTCTAGGGTATCATTTTTATTTCTACACACATACAAAAATATCTATTTAAATTGTTAGATAAATCCTTTTAATTCTGATGACTTTGAACAAAGTGTTCTATTATTTATAAAGTATGCTCCCAAATTAAAAGAAGAATAAGGCTGGCATTTTCCCAGAAGCCTGGAAAAAGGGTTTGACCAATATATCAGTTTTGGTAGCAGTTACTAGAAATAATACACCTACCAGTTTGTTACCAAACTGATAGCTGACAAAGAAAGGGATGAGTGGAAAATGACTGGGAATAGTACAAAAAATTAATGAGCAAACTACATTCATTCCTAAAGACCTTCAGAGATACAAACTGAAAAAGAAATAGTGAAATTGTTTTTATATTTTAACTAGAGGCCCAATGCACGAATTTGTGCACCAGTGGGGTCCCTTGGCCTGGCCTGCGGGATCAGGCCAAAATTGGCTCTCCGACATCCCCTGAGGGGTCCCAGATTGTGAGAGGGTGCGGGCCAGGCCGAGGGACCCCACTGGTGCACGATTGTGGCCAGGGAGGGACACAGGAGGTTGGCCAGCCAGGGAGGGACCACAGGAGGACTTCAGGGCGTGTCCAGCCTGTCTCACTCAGTCCTGATCAGCTGGACCCCAGCAGCAAGCTAACTTAGAGATTGGAGCATCTGCCCCCTGGTGGTCAGTGCACGCCATAGCAATTTGTCGACCGTCTGCCCCCTGGTGGTCAGTGCATGTCTTAGTGAGCAGATTGGAGCATCTGCCCGCTGGTGGTCAGTGCACGCCATAGCAATTTGTCGACAGTCTGCCCCCTGGTGGTCAGTGCATGTCTTAGTGAGCGGTTGAGCAGCCTTAGCATGTCATTAGCATATTACGCTTTGATTGGTTGAATGGACGAACGGATGAACGGACACTTTGCATATTAGACTTCTATTATATATGATTTCTTAGAAAGCTATTTTACAAATCTAAAAAATGTCAAGCAATGCTCCTTTGAAATAAGGATCAACTCAAATCAATTCTCAGGACAGACTAAAAGCATGGTAAAAGAAGCAATAGTCTGAAAAATTACCTTGGTTTCTCAACCTCTTACTAGCCAAGGATTTATATTTAAACACCTTGTAAAATGCTTACTATTACTTGATTGTAATAAATATCAAGGGGCTTGGATCAATAGTGGAGTACAAAATTTACTTGAACTACTCATCTATGTAAAAACCTATAGACAGATGGGTTACAGTAACTGTTTTCAGCCCCTAACTTCCAAGCAAAAGCCTCTAGCAAGCATCTTTGTCTAGATACTCCTTTGCAAAAGGAACCTCTGATTGAATGAAACAAGACTCAACTCCATTTTTTAACACAGATAATTGTACATTATTTGGGGGTAGCGATGTTACCAAAAACACATAGAAATACCTACGTGAGCAAACATAAGCAAAACAATACAGTCATGCCCTCTCCTAACTTACCAAAACATTTTCTTTATGGAAAGTATTTCTAATGAAGAAAAATACATCATTACCTCTAGCACAAAAAAGCTAAGATCAGTTATGACACAACACCTAAAACTGTTAACACTTTTGTGAGGGGTAGTCTGCATATAGTTAAAACAGGCACAATGATCCATCTAGTGACTAAAAATCCCACCCGTAGAGTCATTTCTTTCAATTAAGAAGGTGTCTTTAGAAAGCTCCTATTAAAATCCACATTAGAAATTAGCTCATTTGTACAAAGCACACAGATTAGTTTACTAGCTTATGCAGCTCTCACTTTAAATGAGTCATTTCTGATAAAAGAAACTAATTTTTTTTTTTAAAAAAAAGCAGGTACTAAGAAGGAAATGACAGGTATGAAAAAAACCCTCTTATATCAGTAGTGGGTGAGGACAAAGCCTATTAAACAAACAAAACAATAACCCCTCTGTAATGGAAAATTTCAAACACAGAAACAGCAAGAACAGCTTAATAAACCTCTATATATCCATCCCCCACTTTCAAACCTTATCCACTTAAGCCAATCTTGTTTCATCTATATTCCTACGGATTTGCCCATGTGCTCCAAGACTACTTGGAAGCAAATCCTAGACTTATTGTTTCATCCACAAATTCAGTGAATACTTTTTCTTCAGTTTAGACTAAAGTACTACAACATGGATCAAGCTTTTGGTAACAAAGTTCAATAAAAATAATAATTGAATTATCAGTAATAGTTGTCTTCTTTTTATTCTACACATATACTTTGGTTTCTTTGAGTCCTGGGAGGTGTTGGGGGAGGTGGAAAGTGGGCAATGGAGCAGATAACTGTGAAAGGTTACCTGAAAAACAATCAGGTAGAATAAAGCATTATTATGCTTTCCATAATTTCTATTCATTGAAGGATGAGGTCAGAATGAAGTGTTCCTGTTAGTCTGGGTCACAAAAGTAATTCAAGATGCATATAAAAATGCTTATTATCATTCAAGTTCTCAAACCCATTCAACCATTCAGCCCTTTGCTTTCTGATAAGACTGCCAACAACTATGCCAATTAGTGTCAATTGCAATGTTAGATTTCCTAACATCTGCACCTGCCTACCAGTTAGTGTAGTGGGCAAAAAAAAAGTGACTGATGGTTACAAGTTTCAGCCACACTAACCCCTGTTTTTGTGTTAAAATTTTCCAAGTCAACAAATTTACCAACTGGTTGTTAAAAAAAACAACAACACACACACATTTTGCAAATGATTTTCTATAGATAATTTCTTCTTTTTGGGGGGTGAGGAGAGCAGGTTGAGTTATTGTAAACTAGAGCAGTACATAATATTTTTTAAAGCTTATAAAAACAACTTTTATAACTAGGGATAATATATAAGAAATTTAATGAATTATATACTTACTCCAAAGTTTCACAAATGCTAAATTTATGCATTCATTTAAACACATGATTAACTTTTTAAAAAGCCACCTATTCATATTTTGAATAAGATATTTCCTCACTGCCCTAACCGATTTGGCTCAATGGATAGAGTGTCGGCCTGCAGACTGAAGGGTCCCAGGTTCGATTCCGGTCAAGGGCATGTACCTTGTTGCAGGCACATCTCCAGTGGGGGATGTGCAGGAGGCAGCTGATCGATGTTTCTCTCTCATCGATGTTTCTAACTCTCTATCCCTCTCCCTTCCTCTCTGTAAAAAATCAATAAAATATATTTTTTTAAAAAGATATTTCCTCACCAACAATAAGATTTTTGATTAAAATTTCTCTTAGAATTTGCAAACCAAAAATTAAAGTACACGTAAAAGAACAAAGTATGTTAAACATGGAAGAAATCATGAATATCTGAGAATTTGATATTAACTATGTATATTTATATTAATTAAAGTATATATTTCATTTTTACTTTTTAAAGTTTAAATAATTATTCATAATTAAAACATGCACTACTGTTGAAATATCCAGAAAAAATATAATCACTAATTTATCCTCAGATGAAAATGCTTCATTTTGGCTTATTATAATTAGTAGTAACATAGTGTTTTTTGGAATTTCACAATGAAGCAAACTGCATGTAAATAAAAGCTACTGGAAGTAATATAGTGGTTAAAAACAGTGCATTATTAAAGAGAAATAAAAATTGCATGTCAATATCTAAAAGTATGGAAGATGTATATAATGTAGTACTACCTTCTATCTAGTGCCATTATTTAAATTGCTACTTTTCCTCAACAATCTATTCTCTGGCTCTAGCAAGTAGAATAAATGGTAATTTTACCTGCCAAATTTGGCACAAAAGAGGACAAGCAACTTCATTAACAGAATAATGCTTTCAATATCATTTTTTTCTTTTCCACTCAGTGCCAAATAGAACAATTCAAATCAAGAAATCTAAGCAAAATTACCTCCTCTTGTTGAAGTTTTACATGCTTGAATAAGCAAATAATATATACAGAATGCTAGCAAGAACATCCTTCCTGTAAATCAGTATATTTCTTCTACTGTAGCTCAATTCAAAGCTCAACAAAAAGGACGCACCTCACCACTGAAGTTCTTGATGTGCATGTAGTTCAGTGTGGTATGAATATATGCTCATTTAAAACTCAATGGAATAGACTAATTCTAAAGACTTGATTTGGATTAAACTTTTGGTTAAAATCCATTAATGCACCTAAACCACTAGTATGGAATGACTCAAAACAAATCTTTCCTCAATCTTTGATACGTTAAACTAATGGAAAACAACACCCCGACCAGCAAACTTGCTAGTCACCACTGCTCTCACATTTCCTCGGTGTTTTTAGTATCTGGCCATAAAGAAAATCATAAATTCTTCGAAACCCTGTTCAAATTTGATCACAAAAACATTAAGCAACAACTCTTCTATTAATCCCACTGTACCTGTATGATGAAAGGGATACATTTAAGCCATTTCTAAGTAATCATTACTAGATTTTTAAAGCTAAACATATGCATTTTCTTTTGGGGGAAGGAATCCAATTGGGTGAACTTGGTAACCACTCACAAGATTTTCTATGGTTATTTACAACAAAGGATTATGCTAAATTTAAAATACATTTTTACTAGAGGCCCGGTACATGAAATTCATGCACTGGGGGTTGCAAGGGGGGGGGGTCCTTTCAGCCCTGCCTGTGCCCTCTCAGTCCGGGACCCCTCAGACCCCTCTCTCCTTACCACCCGCCTGCAGCAGAGGTGGGAGAGGCTCCTGCCACTGCCACTGCACTCGCCAGCCATGAGCCCAGCTGTCTGCTCCTTAGCGCTGTCTTGAAGGCAGGAGAGGCTCCCGCCACCACCACTGCGCCGCCAGCTGTGAGCCCGGCCTCTGGCTGAGCAGCACTCCTGCTGTGGGAGCGCACTGACCACCAGGGGACAGCTCCTGCGTTGAGCGTCTGCCCCCTGGTGGTCAGTGCGCGTCATAGAAACCAGTCGTTCTGCCGTTCAGTCAATTTGCATATTATGCTTTTATTATATAGGATTGATTTTAGAGAAGAAGGGAGAAGGAGGGAGAGATAGAAACACCGATGATGAGAATCATTGATTGGCTGCTTCCTGCATGCCCCCAACAAGGAAGATTGAGCCCACATGTACCCTGACTGGGAACTGAACTGGGACCTCCTGGTTCATAGGTGGATGCTCAACCACTGAGACACACCGGCCTGGTGGATTGCGCTAAATTTAGTCTCCAGCTGGTTTCCTCACTCGTGTTCCATATGATGACCATACATAAACATTGTCAGCAGTTTTAATAAAAAGCCAAGTAACAAAATGGGGCAATTAGTAACATATGCCCACCATCATGCAAGAATGATAAATATGACTAAGAGCAAATACATCCATGCAGGGCCATGCCCAGTCATTTGCACTAAATTTTAAATTTTGAAGCAATATATACTTTTTTTTTGAGATTTAAACACTGAGTTAGAAACAAATGACATGGTTTATTTTATAATTTCCCACTTAGAAACAAAATATCTTGAAAAAAGAAAACAACATTGAATCAGAATAGAAACTACAGGAGTAGTAATATCCAGATTATGAATGCCCTTGGTTCTCTTTTCAGTTGTCCTTTTGCCACTTGTTCAGAAAAATGAATCTAAATCAGTGAAAGGGAACATGCACTGAGAGCCTAACATCAATCAGGTATTTTAATAAACATTAAATTTACTGCATCCTCAGAGCAATCCAATATAGAGATGTTAACTATATTTTATGTGAGAGAAAAACATTGATCAGATTCCTCCCATATGCACCCCAAACCCGAAACTGGGCATATGCCCTGACCAGGAATTGAACCAGCAACCTCCCAATGCATGGGACAACACTCAAGCAACTGAACCACACTGGCCAGAGCCTGAGAGTTAATTTTTACAACTAAACATAATGGAGAAAGAATATGATTGCCTATGTCCCTGCAGTCAATGTAATTGATGCTTCTTTTTAATAAGACTTCCCAGTTTGCAGAACAAAAAAAAATGTGATAGATGTAATCCTATATAATAAAAGCCTAATATGCTAAGTGTCTGACTGTTAGTTCAACCAGTCACCATGATGCCCACTGACCACCAGGGGGCAGATGCTCTGACCTGTAGGTTAGGTTGCTGCTGGGGTCTGGCTGATCAGGATTGGCCAAGACAGGCTGGACACACCCTGGAGCCCTCCTGAGGTACCTCCCTGGCAACCAACCTCCTGCAATCCCTCCCTGGCCCCGATCGTGCGCCGGTGGGGTCCCTCATCCTGGCCTGCGGGGATCGGGCAGAAACAGGCTCTCCGACATCCCCCAAGGAGTCCTGGATTGCGAGAGGGCACAGGCCAGGCTAAGGGACCCTACCAGTACACAAATACATGCTCTGGGGCTCTACTATCCTATATAATAAAAGCCTAGGTGGTGTCGCGCAACATTGTCACAAGATGGCTGCCGCGACATCATCACAACATGGCCACCACAAGATGGCCACCCTCACGTCATCACAAGATGGCTGTCACAAGATGGGCACCACAAGATGGCCAGCAGGGGAGGGCAGTTGGGGGTGACCAGACCAGCAGGGGAGGACAGTTGGGGGCAACAAGGCTGGCAGGGCAGTTGGGAACGATTGGGCCGGCAGGGGAGGGCAGTTGGGAGCGATCAGGCCAGCAGGGGAGCAGTTAGGGGGCAATCAGGTTGGCAGGCAGAAGGAGTTAGGGGCAATCAGGCAAGCAGGCAGGCGAGCGGTTAGGAGCCAGCAGTCCCGGATTGTGAGAGGGACATCCTCCAAGGGGTCCCAGATTGGAGAGGGTGCAGGCTGAGCTGAGGGACACCTAGTTTATATATATAAAAGCCTCCAGTCTATACTATATATGAAAGCCTAAGCGACCCTTACGACTAGTCGACCAAACGACCGGTTGCTATGATGTGCACTGACCACCAAAGGGCAGACGCTCAACACAGGAGCTACCCCCTGGTGGTCAGTGCACTCCCACAGCCAACCTCCCCTGGCTGGCCAACCTCCCACAGTCCCTCCACCCGGGCCGGCCCTGATCAGCCCCGATTGGGACTGGGCAAGACGGCCCCAGGGACCCCACCCATGCACCAGGCCTCTAGTGTTATATAATTACTTGAAATATTAGATATAGGGTTCCCTAACAAGTTGTCTTGAAAATTAACATAAAAGAAAAATCACAAATGTTCTGTCCTTTGTTTTTGAGATTTCATATTTTATCAAGATTTTTAGAGTGCTTGCAAGAATTAAAATTCCCAATTCCACAGCATTTTACTAAAAGGCAACATCATTAAAGAATACTTTAAATAAATCAGATTTTTTAAATTACTAAATTTACCTAAATTTAATAAAATATTCATTAGTCACATGTCCGTAATTCTCCTAACACTAGGATTTCCACAAAATAGCCACCAGTTCCAAAACAATATAATCAAGACCTCAGAGATCAATTTTCAACAATATTATTGGCCCTTTCAATTGAATCCCTATCTGACTTAGTGTTAACATTGCTCAAAAATATTTTTAAAAATCTGTTTTTATTAAGCCTTCCTTGATCCTTTTTTCATATCTTCAATGGTAATATAACTCTGACTACTGCATTTTAGAAATTGGCACAGTTATGTAGAACAGGGTCTGGTGAGTAAGATGAAAAAGATCAGTTGTGGCTAAGCAACAGGCAGAAATACAAGTCTGAGATTCTACAGATTCTTGGATGGAATACTGAAATAAGACACCAGAAGAATTTGTGAGACATATTACTATGCATTTTTCATTCTGACCTGTGGCTTTGGGACAATTTTAAGCTTGAAGAGTCTAAATTAACTTCGTCTTTCCAAAAAAAGGGAAAGTGTAATAAGCAGTTAAAGAGTACAGGATTTTTACACAAATCAGGATGTGAGAGCAAGAGAAACTTTTCAAGATGCAAACCTGTGCCCAAGAGTGAACAACCCCAAACCCCCTGAAGCATTTCATCTTTAAATACAATGAATGACTAGGATTCTGGAAGGGATCACAACCCCCTGAAATGTAATGAGAATTGTGGGCACAGAAGATAAAAGCTGCCTTGATGATAAAGCATGCCAGACTCCAGACACAATAACTGGCAAAGAGAAGAGCATTATATTCAGGGTAAGTTCAAGTAGCTATTCTAATGAAATGGGAAGGTTTAGAGGTAATTTTTTTTAAAAAAAAACCAAATATTAGTAGGATATATTTTTAAAATATGTAATTTTACTATAGAGAATATATTTTAATTTTTTCAACATATTTATTGAAGGCATACCACAAGTCATGCACTGGAGGCAGAGGAAAGCAAAACACAATGTTAGTTGATTTATGGCAACCTTGTTCGTTGATTTTCTCTAGTTTCAGTGGTTAATATTATAAGCTCTGCAGCAACCCTATTAACAGTCAGTTACCAGTTTCCACCATATACTGGCATTCCAATTTCGGGTATGGAGAAGTATTCCACAAGTTTATGCCAATTTTTGGTTCACGCGTCTCATAAGCAAAATATGCAAACACACAGCTGCTCTGATGTCTGACCGAGTGAGATCTATTGCACAGACCTCTGACTTCCACCAATAACCAACACTGATACAAAAGGAACCTCAGTGAAGAAAGCGATGTTTTCTTAATAATAACAGTTGTGTAAACATAAGGTCTTCTCAGTTAAAGGGAAACCAACATCAAAAAGCAGTAAAACATAGAACCTTAAACCCCTCTTTCTTTGAAGAAACCTGTTTGAAGCGAGGTGTTTCTAGTTATGGGTGAATGAAATGAGAATTCAGCCGCAACAAACGGACATCCAGTCATATGAAGGACTAATTAAATCCATCTGAGAAGCTGCATCTAAAACTGCCTCACACATTTCAAAGGAAAGCACTGGTCTGCCTTTTGCGAAGACATCAAAACCTTCCGTCACAAATGCCGTACATGGAGGCTCAACAGCGATGTTATTTTTATGGACTACGAAGCTCCATAAAAGTAATGTGAAGAGTTTACACTATTTCATTAGTGAAAAGTCAGGGTTTGGGCAGAGCATTTTTACTTCTCACTATCTGAAATTGCTTTCCGGCTTCAACTCCAGTTTAATATAGATCTACAAGACCTTAAAAAAAAAGGAAGAAAAAACAGGAGATGTATCACTATTTAAAGTGTTTCATATATTTGTTGAGTGGAAGTGATTTTTAAAAATAATTAAATAATTAGCCATGGTTGCACGGTTAACTTTTTCCTGATACATAAAGCCAGGATTTTGATATTTAGTTAGGATTCTTGAGTAGTTAATAAAAACCAGCAGGAGTTCAAAACTTTGAACATTCTGATTTGACAAAAATATTCCATTGAACAGTCATTATTTAGACAATGAAGTGATAAAGGAAAGTTATATTAAGGATTTGGAATATCATCCCAACAGAGTAAAGTAGTCTTGGTAGCTATCTACCAAGCCTTTCTAACTTCCTGTAATTGATTCTGGTGAGCTCATATAATCATACTAGAGGCCCAGTGCACGAATTCGTGCACCAGTGGGGTCCCTCAGCCTGGCCTGCGGGATCAGGCTGAAATTGGCTATCTGACATCCCCCAAAGGGTCCGAATTGCAAGAGGGCACAGGCCAGGCTGAGGGACCCCACAGGTGCACAATCGGGGTCAGGGAGGGACGCAGGAGGTCGGCCAGCCAGGGAGGGACCCTGGGAGGCTCCAGGGAGTGTTAAGCCCATCTTGCTCAGTCCCGATCAGCCAGACCCCAGCAGCAAACCTACCGTCGGAGCGTCTGCCCCCCTGGTGGTCAGTGCACATCATAGCAACTGGTCAACTGGTTGGCTATCTGCCCCCTGGTGGTCAATGCACGTCATAGAAGCGGTTGAGCAGCCTTAGCTTATCATTAGCATATTACGCTTTGATTGGTTGAACGAACAACCGGATGACCGGACACTTAGCATATTAGGCTTTTATTATATAGGATTGAGCAATCACACTTTTCCTTTTTTTTCTTTAAAGAATTTTTCATTGATTTTTTAGAGAGAGAAACACTGATCAGCTGTCTACTGCACACCCCCTACTGGGAGATGGAGCCTACAACTGAGCATGTGCCCTGACCAGGAATCGAATCAGCAAACTTTCAGTGCATGGGACGATGCCCAACCAACTGAGCCAAACTGGCCCGGGTTTAAGGAACACTATTAGATATGACAGTAGGCGACAAGCTTCCTAAATAGGGGAAATCCAATACTTCAACTTTTTTTGCAATATGTACAGAGGGAAAACTAATACCATCCACACTGTTGCTAAATTTAGAGTTTCTCCCCATTGCAGAGAGCTCAATAAAAAGAGGACTAGCCATCTGGAGACCCGGGACTTCTAGTTTTGCTCTCTTTATTTACCGAGCAACCTTGGATGAGTCACTCAATCTCTCAGGCCTAATGTGCTCTACTATTCAATGAGGAGTTGGCTTAAAGGAGCCAAATTCTTATAACTCCTGGAAACAGTTCCTTAAAAAATTAAAAATAGAACTAACATATGATCCAGAATTTCACTTCTGGGTATTTATCTGAAGGAAATGAAAACACTAACTTGACAAGATACATGCACCCCCACCCCCATGTTCATTGCAGCATATTTACAATAGCAGATATGAAAGCAATCTAAGTATCCATTAATGGATGAATGGATAAAGAAAATGTCCGAGAGAGAGAGAGAGAGAGAGAGAGAGAATATGGAATTATTATTCAGCCATAAAAAAAGGAAATGTTGCACGGATGGAACCGGAGGGCATTATGCTAAGTAAAATAAGTCAGAGAGAGAAAGATAAATACCATATATAATCTCACTTATATGTGGAATATAAATAAATGAATGGATAAATATATAAAAACAAGTTCATAGATACAGAGAACAGATTGGTTGCTAGCGAGGGTGGAGGTGGGTAAATGAGAGAAGGGGAATCTCAAAAGGTACAACTTCCAGTTATAAAATAAACAAACTATGGGGATATAATGTACAGCATGGTGACTATAGTTAATAATATTATACTGTATATGTGTAAGTTGCTAAGAGAGTAATCTTAAAAGTTCTCATCAGAAGAAAAAAAGTTGTAACTGTGGTGACGAATGTTAACTAGACTTATGGTGATCACTTGTAAGATGTACAAATATTGAATCATCATATTGTATACCTGAAACAAATATGTTATATGTCACTTATACCTCAATTAAAATTTAAATAAAACAAAACAAAATGTATACTCAATTCAGAATTATTTAAAGTTAAGGAGTGAAGGTATGCAGAGAGAAAAGAAGAGTGTTGTCCATGGGAATAGGGAGGAAAGCAGTCATTGAACAGTGACCCGGCCGGCAGAGGCAGAGCTGGCCTGCTGAGCAACATGGATGGCCCTTTACACCAGCCTGAGGTATATAAGCCAAACCATGTCCTGATTATCACTGCATCTCAGTATATACACACTGAGGACAGGCATGCTAGTTTATTACAAGTCTCTGAACTTTAAGAATAGTCACAATGATTTCCTGAACAGCAGTAAGAAATTGTATGAAATATTATGCATCTCTGAAATCTCACCCTCCACCTGCCTTCTTTAGGTCTCAGGTTAGCCATTATTTCCACCCTAAAGCCTTCCACAACCACCTCCGTGTCCAGGTTAGGGCTCCCCACACTATTTTCTGCAGTGCCTGTCTCTCCCTGTCATCACTCACCTACTGTACTTGACTGACACGGCTTTTGTCCTTGTCACCCTTAAGAGATGACAAATTCTATGAGGAGTCAAACATTATCTCTCTTGATTACCATTGGTTCTCCAGGACCTATGTTATAGGATGTACTCAATAAACAGCTATCCTATCTAATAAAAGGGTAATTTGCAAATTAACCATCACTTCGTGACAAAGATGGTGGTGCCCATAGTGGCCGGGGCAGACACTGTTGGCATTGCTCCAGCCATGCGAGCCAAGCGTCCGCTCCTCGGCCGCTGAGGGAGGGGAGGGGCCTCTGGCCAGAGACCAGGGCGAGGGATGATGGGCTTGCAGTGGTGTGAGCCTAGCTTCCCCGTCCCAGCCGTGCAGAGGAAAGGGAGGACCCAGAAAAATGGATCTTCCCAGTTCCTGACACTGATGGAGCCAGAAGAATGGATCTTCCCAGTTCCTGACACTGACGGGGCCCATGGGAGCCGGGTTCCTCTGCCCGCAGCCCCCAGTCGCAGCCCAGCAGCCCCCTGCCCATAGTGCGGACGCGACCAGTGTGGCACCACGGTGGGGGGGTCTGGCAGGCACACTACAGACATCAAAGTGCTGCTGCCACGGCCACCTCCCTGCGCAAAAGTAGTACAGTCCGAGGGGGCGGCTCCTGTGGCAGCTGATGCGCACCGTGCTGGCAGGGAAGTGGCACCTGGGAGCCCAAGTCCCCGAGTACCCGAGCTGCTGGGCATCACGGGCTGGGGCCCTGAGGAGGCCCCAGGACAAGCATCTTCCCGGAGGCTGCACGGAGGGAGGGGAGGGGCCTCTGGTCAGAGGCCTGACGAGAAATGCTGGCATCTTTGCAGGCCGGGCTGAGGGACCCCCCCCCCCATGCACGAATTTCATGCACCAGGCCTCTAGTTAAACTATAATACAACTGAAATGATAACTGTGTAATGGCTATAAATCTATCAAAATTCATCTAATGGCTGAATAACTCAGCAAAGGCACTTCAACAGTTTGCTTTGCTGTTCTTTTTATTCATAAATAAGTTTAAGGAGCCGATAAATATCGTGCCAAATCAATAAAATGTTTTTTAAATAAAATTTATGGTAGAAATTTTACCCATAACAGGGTACTATAACAGGGTACTATACTACTCTGGATATTTTATAATGGCTTATAAGATTGAACTGATTCAACCTTAATATCTGGAGTCAATATTTTTTAAAAAAATATTTTTATTAATTTCAGAGAGGAAGGGAGAGAAACACAGAAACATCAATGATGAGAGACAATCGATTGGCTGCTTCCTGCATGCCCCCCACTGGGGATCGAGCCCGCGACCTGGTCATGTGCCCTTGACCAGAATCAAACCTGGGACCCTTCAGTCCATAGGCCGATGCTCTATCCACTGAGCCAAACCGGCCAGGGTTCTGGTGTCAATATTTAAAGCTTTATTCTAAATAAAATTCTTCAGAAGGTGGCTGAAACGAGGGGATTACTAAAATTACTTGAAGGCTTAATTATAGTATTTGCCAACTCTAATATAGTAACAAACAATACCATTTAGTGTGTTTCATTTCTGAAGTAACTTTATTTTACAACCTATTTTTTTCTACATTTAGTCTCGAAACAACTTACTTGACTCTTGAGCACAACATGACTGAGCCATTCAAGAGCATACAGGTGCAACTGTGCACCAATTAGACAAGCAATTTTCCAGATTATATGGCCAGGACCCTCACCTTTTTAGGAAAACTCGGTCCTAGGGTTCAAAAGTGCAGTACCATGCCCACTGAAGGGGGCTACATTTTAAAATAAACAAATCAAGCTGTGCAACATTACTCTTCAGACTTGATTTTTCTACAACCTCACTTAACTAACCCCCTCCTATCAGACATCAAGCTGATTTGACTGAGCTTGCTTTGAAGGATATTCTTTAGCTTGAAGTGATGTCATCACATTGGAAAGTAAGATACTTTTGGACCTTCTTCCTTAAATCAAATGTAGGGGAGAATAACTCCATCCCAGAGTGGTGACTTCGGAGCCATGAAAATCACTATGAATTCTGAGACCCCGAGCAATACTTTTAGAGGAAGCTCTCATTACCTTTGCTATTAGTAAGACATACCCGTCTCTACCTCCTCTATATAGTCATCTCTCTGGTGCTTTATATACCTAAGGAAGGGAAAATGAGAGGCTGTGGGAGGGGCTCTCCAAATCTGTTCTTACCCAATTTTCTTTTTCTCATTCACTCACTGTATAGTTCTTTTTTTTTTTTTTTTGCTTTTTCTAGTTTCTTAATTTAGATAAATGTCTAAACATAGATAACTAAGTGATTGCCAACAACTACCTCCAAGTTCAGAGCGCTAATTAAAGGAGTTTCAGTAACTGCCCTTATACAGGGTGAGGCAAAAGTAGGTTTACAGTTGTGAGTAAGCACAAAGTTTATTCTTGTATTAGTACTTATTAATTATTATGTTATTTTCCATACAAACAACTGCAAACCTACTTTTGCCCACCTGTATGTGTAATGCCAGAGCTCTTTATTAATGAGCCAGCTGTTCATCTGACTACTTCCCTAGATCGCGTAGGCCTTGCAGGAGTTTCTTGGTAGGTGATTAAAATCCCATATTTCAGCAGTCCCATGTCTTCCAGACCCTTCTGCTGCAGTTTTGAAGTTTCTTTTTTGCAGATTTTTTAAAAGAACAGAATACATATATAGAATTCAAGATTCAAAAAGTACTAAAGAGACTTCTAGTGTAAGGTCTGTAACTTTCTCTCTCATTCTTGTCATCCATCCAGCTCCCCAATTCAAAATCGGTATGGTTGTTCCTTGTGGCTCCTTCCAAGCATAAATACATGCATTCTTTTTTACACAGGTGAACGTACATTTCTTTTGTCACTTCACAAATCAGCATAGAGAATGCTCAGATCCTTTTTAATGACTGCACAGAGGTTCGATGGTATGGATGTACCACATTTATTTAATTCTCCCATTGTGATGGGCATGTCAGCTGTTTCCAATCTTCTGCAATTATAAGCAATACTGCCATGAACATTCTTGTACATCTCCTACATGTGAACATATCTGATAGTATAATTCCATTTTGTCAAATTGCTCTCCATGAAGGCTGTATAATTTATACTCCCACCAATAATGTATAAGGGCCTATTTTTCTACAACCTTATAAAGTTAGGAAATTACCAAATTTTTTATCTTTGCCAACACATAGGTGGAAAATGGCACATTAACTTGAATTTCTCTGTGTGCTTTATCACGATTTTGCATATGTGCAGAAGCCATTTATAAGTCCTTTGCTGTAAACCGTCTTTGAACATTCTTTCACCTGGGTAGTTGGTCTTGTTCATATTGATTTGTAAGAGTTCTTTATATACTAAGAACATTCCCCTCTTTTCCCACTAAAATGAGCTGCAAATTTTTCCTCTGGCCTGTTGGCTTTACTTACAACAGTTTTATGTTTCTTGAAGAAAAAAATTAACTTTTTAAAAGCAATTACCTGGACTTATTTTCTGAGTAATTTTTTTTCTCAAATGGAAAAATAATTTAACCAAGAAAACAAATGTTTCAGCCAACGGGAAAATATTTCATGTTAATATAATGTTATGTTTTTCTGTTAAAAAAAATCATCAACAGAAAATACTTTCCTCAAATAGGATAACATTTCTGTTGCTTTGTTTAGTAAACTTTTTTAAAATGGTGGGATTGGTGGAGAGTTTAAGTAAAAAAATTAAACAAACAGAAAAGTAGTTTATACTGGGAGGGTGGGAATGACTGGGAAGAGGTTAATGAGGGGAAAAGGAGACATGTAATATTTTAAACAATAAAGAATTTTTTAAGAAAGTAGTTTACATGACCATAACAGTTAGTGGCTGTCAAAAGGAAAAAAGGTTTTAAGTAAAAAATATTTTGCATGACTTAAAAACTTCAATTTTCTACTGTTTTCACATACTATAAGGCCATTTTCTAAATACAATTGCAGTCCTTTATTATAAGCCCCTAATAGTATTATGGTATTCATTTTTTAAAAATAAATCTTTATTGTTCAGATTATTACAGATGTTTCTCTTTTTTCCCCCCATAGCTCCCCTCCACCCGGTTCCCACCCCACCCCATGCCCTTACCCCCTGCCACTGTCCTCATCCATAGGTGCACGATTTTTGTCCAAACTCTTCCCGAACCCTTCACACCCACTTCCCCCTGAAAATTGTCAGTCCACTCCCTTTCTATGCCCCCACTTCTATTATATTCACCAGTTTATTCTGTTCATCAGATTTTTTTATTGACTTAATTTTTAGATTCACTTGTTGATAGCTATGTATTTGTTGTTCATAATTTTTATCTTTACCTTTTTCTTCTTC
>NW_005353448.1:318573-322441 GCF_000412655.1 Myotis brandtii
ATTCCCTTCTGGCCTGCATAGTTTCTGTTGAGAAATCAGCTGACAGTTGTATGGGTACTCCCTTGTAGGTAACTAACTGTTTTTCTCTTGCTGCTTTTAAGATTCTCTCTTTGTCTTTTGCCCTTGGCATTTTAATTATGATGTGTCTTGGTGTGGTCCTCTTTGGATTCCTCTTATTTGGGGTTCTCTTTGCTTCCTGGACTTGTAAGTCTATTTCTTTCATCAGGTAGGGGAAGTTTTCTGTCATTATTTCTTCTAATAGGCTTTCAATATCTTGCTCTCTCTCTTCTTCTGGCACCCCCATAATTCGGATATTGGTACATTTGAAGTTGTCCCAGAGGCTCCTTACACTATCTTCAGATTTTTGGATTCTTTTTGCTTTTTGCTTTTCCGGATGGGTGTTTTTTGCTTCCTCGTATTTCAAATCTTTGACTTGATTCTTGGGATCCTCTAGTCTTCTGTTGGATCTCTGTATATTATTCTTTATTTCAGTCAGTGTATGCTTAATTTCTGACTAGTCCTTTTCCATTTTCTTGGCATTCTCATTAAGATCCTTGAAGGTCTCACTAAGTTCCTCAGAGGTTTGTAGGAGATTCTTGAGTAACCTTATAACTGTGGTTTTGAACTCCAAATCCAGTAATCTGCTTTCCTCCATTTCTTCCATTTGTGACATGTTCCTTCATCTCGGCATCTTGACCGCTTCCCTCTGCTCTTGGCGCCTCCGCACCTCCTACCCAGCCTCAATGCGCTTTTTTCTTTCCTTCTAGTTGTAGAACTTCCACTCAGCCAGCTTTCCCGTGGTTCTGGATGATCGCTGTTTTGTCTATTCGTTGTAGTTTTAATGTGGTTGTGGGGGGCGGCATGTACAGGTACCTTATGCTGCCATCTTGGTTGTCCGATCCTGGTGCATATAGTATTCATTTTTAAAAAATGTTTTTATTAATTTTTAGAGATATAGAGAGAAAGAAAGAAAGGGAGAGGGAGAGAGTGAAACACAAATTGGCTGCCTCCCACATGCCCCCTACTAGGGATTCTAGGCCCTGACTGGGAATGGAACTTGCGAACTTTCAGTGCATGGGACCACGCTCAACCAACTGAGCCACACCGGCCAGGGCTATGGTATTCATTTTTAAAGGCTATTTTTCTTTTCTTTTCTTTTGTTAATCCTCACCTGAGGATATTTTTTCCAATGATCTTTTAGAGAGAGTGGAAAAGAAAGGGAAAGACAGAGATAAACATTGATGTGAGATAAACACCTCAATTGGTTGCCTCTTGTATGTACCATGACCAGGGCCCAGGCCTGGGAGGCGCCTGCAACCAAGGCACCTGCCCTTGATCAGAATCGAACCTGGGACCCTTTGGTCCACAGGCCGACACTCTATCCACTGAGCCAAATCAGCTAGGGCAAAAATATTCTTTTCTTTACCTGTCAGCCTACTATTTAGCCATACATTTTAACAAAAAGCCTACATTATAAATGTAATAGTGAGCTGACTTTGTTTGCTGAACTCCTTTTCATGTTCAAGAATAAGAGTGTATTCTAAAAACTGACCAGAGAGGCAAAAGGACAGATGTAATAATATTGTATTTTTTTCTAGGCATTTGAAAATTATTTTTTTAAAAGAACCAAAACTCTTAGTCTCTATAAAAAGTCCAGTCACTACAAATGGGATAAAAAGAACAGAGATTATGATGTAAAATGCAGGTATGAACTAATATTAAAATACATTTAAGACTGTTTACATAAATATTTGAAAACAAAGGAAATGTTATTTAGTACATGAGATTATTTACTGATATATGCTGAGTTCATTTAATTCTTAATCTTTATTCAATGTTATATAAAAATACTTATATAGCTCTACTTAAAACCACATTTTTCAAGTGCTATCTAAACATGAAAACAAATTGCTGGAATGTTTCCTTATTCAAGAAATCTAGAACAAAATACATGAGAAAGGGTTGGCTATATTTGAGAAAGAAAACCTCAAACAATGCATATATAATTATTTCTTATTATGCACCCATATGTAATTATTATTTTTCATTCTATGTTCATTACCATATTCTTTCTTTAAGAAGAAAAATATAGGGTGGTAATTTTAATGATATGAATACTACAAAACATTTCCTTCCCTTCACCACAGGCATCTAAAGATGAGACAGTTTTACCTCAACCAAAATGAACATTATTAAGAAAACAAAATGAAAGCACAAACTCTTTTAGATGCAAAATCTTATCTATCTCAAACCTTGTATTGCTCTAAAAATTACTTGTGTAAAACTGTAACATCACTGCTAAAAGTCAGTATTTTGAATTTTAACACTAATTTGAAAAATAGATTAATATCTACACAGATAGTAAGATACTAAAAATGCTTTCTAACATCTATTCTAATTGTGTACTTTTAAAAAGTGGGTACAGCCCTAGCTGGTTTGGCTCAGTGGATAGAGCATTGGCCTGCGGAGTGAAGGGCCCCAGGTTCGATTCTGGTCAAGGGCACATACCCGGGTTGCGGGCTCGATCCCCAGTAGGGGCCATGCAGAAGGCAGCCAATCAATGATTCTCTCTCATCATTGATGTTTCTATCTCGCTCTCCTTCTCTCTTCCTCTCTGAAATCAATAAAAATATATTTTTTAAAATGGGCACATTGTGTACATAATATTGTGTACATTTTTTGTGACTTATTCATGTTCTTGCATTGCTTTCCATGATTCCACTAAACAGTATGACTTTCAACATATCACAAAGAAAATTCTTTTTATCATGTAACAAAGTATTCTGGTTAAAATAAATGTATTATTCCTTGTAATAACAATGATTTAACCACAGAATGGCAGAGCTAATTTCCCACGACAGTGCTACTATTTCTCAGAATTTTGTCTAGCAAAACTACTTTGTAAAGTTAGATACAAAGAGGTACTAACTAGTTCATGGGCCTTAGAATCACACTGACCTGGGTTTCATTTTATATTCTACTAGGGGCCCGGTGCACAAATTCATGCACCTTGAAAGTAACTGTGGGCCGCAAGGCTGTGGTGGGCAAAGGGGCCGGTCTTGGCCCATCCTCTGTGCCCCCCCCAGCACCTCCCACCATGGCCCCCGGTATCCTGTCTGCCAGCAGCCCCATTCCCACTGCCACTGCTCCCACGCACTGACGGCGCGGAGTGATTGGGGCTGGTGCCAGCAGCGGGTGCAAGCAGCATCTGATGCCCCGATTGCTCCTTAGGAGCAGGGGGAGGTGGAGAAGCCCTCAGGGGCAATCAGGGCCAGCAGCCGCCACTCACACCCACTGACGGCACCTAGCGATCGGGACCGGCGCCGGTTGCGGATGTGAGCAGGGCAAGCGCTGGCAGTGGGTGCGAGCAAGGCCGTCACTGGCAGTGGATGCAAGAGGAGGCTGCCGGCCCCAATTGCCCCTCAGGAGCAGGGGGAAGTGGAGAAGCCCTGAAGGGCGATCGGGGCCGGCAGCCACTGCTCGCACCCGCTGATGGCGCCAAGCTATCGGGGCGGACACCGGGTGCCGGCAGCGGGTGCAAGTGGGTCCAGCACTGGCAGCAGGTGCGAGTGCCAGGCGGTACCACGGCATGTGGGAGCAAAGAATTTTCAGTTACCACCAGAGGCTTGCCCTGATGACAGCGACTGGCGCGCCGCCTTGGTCTGGTGCCCCTGCTCTCCTGCTCCACCATCCCGCTGCTGCCAACGCCCATTACGTTCCGCGCTCTGCTGCTTGCTACTGATGCCCGCCATGTTTCATGCACGCGCCCTGGTGGTCAGCGCACATCATAGCAACCGGTTGTTTGTTCCACCGTTTGGACTATTTGCATATTAGGGTTTTATATATATAGACTAGAGGCCCGGTGCAC
>NW_005353448.1:323663-333931 GCF_000412655.1 Myotis brandtii
GCTCTGAGATCCCGGCC
Organism: Myotis brandtii; assembly: GCF_000412655.1. Lineage (NCBI taxonomy): Eukaryota > Metazoa > Chordata > Mammalia > Chiroptera > Vespertilionidae > Myotis > Myotis brandtii. The sequence goes on from NW_005353448.1 coordinate 323,681, forward strand.
TTCTATATTTGTTAGAATGTTTCAAACTGCCAGCTCAGAGGCCGGCAAGTCAGGTGGGGAACGTTGGAGTCTGCAGTCACTGGAGCAAGCCAGCCTCATGTTCGCTTCCAGCTGCCTGGCTGCCGGCCGCCATCTTGGCTGACAGTTAATTTGCATAAGGATATGCTGATTAGCCAATGGGAAGGGTAGCGGTCGTACGCTAATTACCATGTTTCTCTTTTATTAGTGTAGATACTCACAAGCTATGTGACTTCAGCTCTCTTACTTAGTCTTTTTTAACATCAATTTCCAAGCTCATCTGTAAACTGGGACATAATGTTTATGAATTCCTTACCACAGTGTCTGGGCAAGGCACATATTTAATAAAACAGATCAAAGTAACCTGTTGCTTTGTGAAAATAATTTTGAGTAAGCTAACATAAGTATCAAAAGCAACAGTGCAATAAAACAAGACAGGGGAATCCTCTTCTCACTCTACTGTTTAAAACAATTAAAAATAAAATTAAGGATGAACCCTGGCCAGGTGGCTCAGTTGGTTGGAGTGTAGGCCCATATACCAAAAGGTTGTGGGTTCAATTTCCGGTCAAGGCACATACCTAGTTTGCAGGTTGGATCTCTGGTTGGGGCCCATACAGGAGGCAACTGATTGATGTGTTTCTCTCACATCAATGTTTCTCTCTCTCTCTCTCTCCCTAAAAATCGAAAAAAACATATCATCAGGTGAGGATTAAAAATAAGAAGAAATTATTATCTATAGAAAATATCTCTGATTTTTCAACAAACTATGTTTTCTTATAAGAGTTTTATTGTTTTACCTCTTATTTTTTAATGTTTTTTATTGATTTTGAGAGAGAGAAGAAGGGAGAGGGATAAAGAGATAGAAAAATCGATGAGAGAAGAACATCATTGATCAGCTGCCTCCTGCACGGCCCCTCCTGGGATCAAGCTTGCAACCAAGGTATATACCCTTGACCAGAATCGAACCTGGGACCCTTCCGTCCACAGGCTGATGCTCTATCCACTGAGCCAAACTAGCTAGGGCGACCTCTTAAATTTAAATCTTTTATCCATTTGGGGTTAATTTTGGTATATAAATTCAGTGTGAGATAGGGATTCAACCTTATTTTTTATATGTAGCTACTCAGTTGTTCCACCAACAGTTGTTGAAAACACTATTCTTCCCTCATTGATTTATCTTGGCACCTTTATGAAAAATCACTTAATCTTGCCCTAACCAGTTTGGCGCAGTGGATAGAGCGTCAGCCTGTGGACTGAAAGGTCCCAGGTTCGATTCCGGTCAAGGGCATGTACCTTGGTTGTGGGCACATCCCCAGTGGGGGGTGTGCAGGAGGCAGCTGATCGATGTTTCTAACTCTCTATCCCTCCCTCTCCCTTCCTCTCTGTAAAAAATCAATAAAATATATTTTTTTAAAAATCACTTAATCTTTATGCAAGTATTATACTGACTTAATTACATGATAGTTTTCTAGTAAGTTTTGAAAGGGTTAAGTGTAAGTTCTCCAAATTTGTTCTTTTTTTCAGGATTGTTTTGGCTGTTCAGGGTTCCTTAAGTTTCATGTGAATTTTAGTACCAGCTTGTCAATTTCTGACAAAAATAAAGTTTGGATTCTGATAAGAACTGCACTGAATCTGTACACCAATTTGGGAAGTAATGCCATCGTAACAGTATTAAATTTTTCAATTTATAAATGTAAAATGCTTTCTCTTTATTCAGATTTTATTTAATTTCTTTTTTAAGAGTCTGTAGTTTTCACAGTATAAGTTTTGCCCTTCTTTTGTTAAATTTATTCTAAGTATTTTATTCTTTTGATGCTCTTGTTTATGGAATTTTAATAATCTTATTTTTGGATTGTTCACTGAACGTAAATAAAAATAGAATTAATCTAGTATTCTGTACCCTTGCTAAACCTATTTATAATTGTAGTAACTTCTCAGTGAATTTCTTAAGATTTTCTACATATAACATGTGACTTTGCGAAGTGATTTTCATAATTTTTACTAATTATAGTTGGTTTGCTGCACAGAACTGCCTTTGAAGAAGTGGATCTCTGCCATTTAACTTTTAATATAAATATTATCAACACATAACTTACTTAAAATTGGAAAATGAAAAGACTCTGTAATTTAAAACTGCAAAAAAGTTTTACAACTATTAAAAAGTTAGTTTTTTGGAGATTCCAAAATGGTGGTGGAGTAAGTGGAAGCTACACTGACTCTCCCAGGACCAAACTGGAAATACAACTAAAATATAGAAAAACCACCCTGAAAAATCAACTGAAGACTAGCCAGACAGAACCCTGATAATCAAGGGTGGATAGTGGAGACCTTATAAAGACTGGTAGGAAGGGCAGAGGCATGAAAGGGCTGGCCGGGCTCCCACAGACAGCAGCTGAAGTTCCAGAGGGATATCTCAGCTGTGGGTGATTCCCACTGAGAATTCTGGGCTCTAAACCCCAAACTGGGCTTCCCAGCCCAGAGCATCAGAACTGAGGAAGGTGCCTGTGAAAAGCAGCAGGGTTGCTGTGTGCCTGGAGAGATGGCTGGAAATGCAGGCACCTTTTCTTATGCTTATTGGCCATTTGTGTATCTTCTTTGGAGAAATGTCTATTCAAGTCCTTTCAAAACAGGTTGTGTGTTTATTTGTTTTGCTACTGAGTTGTTGGGATCCTTTATATACTCTGGATAATATTCCTTGTCAGATATATACAAACTAGAGGCCCGGTGCATGAATTTGTGCATGGGTGGGGCCCCTCTGGGTGGCCTGCGGGGATCAGGCCGAAACCCGAATCCAACACCGCCCGCAGCTCCTACCTGCCACTCCTGCTCATCCCGGCCCCACTGCGCCTGCCACAGGCTCACATCCAATCAGTCCCGATCGGGAGAGGCTCGTGCTGCCACAGCAGTGCTTGCCAGCCGTCAACCCTGAATCTGGCGCCCTCCCGAAGGGAGTGGCCTGCGGGACCGGGCTGAAACCAGCTCTCCAACATCCCCAGGAGTCCGGGATTGCGAGAGGGCGCAGGCCAGACTAAGGGACCCTACCAGTGTACGATCACGGAGGGACCGTGGGAGGGCTCCAGGGCGTATCTGGCCCATCTCGCTCAGTCCCCATCGGCCAGACCTCAGCAGCAAGCTAACCTACCGGTCGGAGCGTCTACCCCATGGTGGTCAGTGCATGTCATAGCAAACGGTTGAGCGGCCTTAGCATATTACACTTTGATTGGTTGAACAGTCGACCAGTCACCAGACGACTGGACACTTAGCATATTAGGCTTTTATTATATAGGATACTTTATCTTACTCCATGGATTGCATTTTCACTCTGTTGATTGTGTTCTTTGATGCACAAAAGTTTTACATTTTGACGTAGTCTTAATTTATCTTTTTTTCTTTTGTTGACTGTGCTTTTAATGTCATATTCAATAAATGATCATCAAATCCAATGTCATAAGGCTTTTCTCATGCTTCCTTCTAAAAGTTTTATAGCTTTAGCTTTTACATTTAAGTCTCTTTTATTAAAAAATTATCTTTAGCCGTAACCAGTTTGGCTCAGTGGATAGAGCATCGGCCTGCGGACTCAAGGGTCCCAGGTTCGATTCCAGTCAAGGGCATGTACCTTGGTTGCGGGCACATCCCCAGTAGGGGGTGTGCAGGAGGCAGCTGATCGATGTTTCTCTCTCATCGATGTTTCTAACTCTCTATCCCTCTTCCTTCCTCTCTGTAAAAATATCAATAAAAAATCCTCACCTGAGGATATGTTTTAAAAAAAAAATTATCTTTATTGTTGAAAGTATTACAAATGTCCCATATTTTCCCCCATTGATCCCCTCCACCCTGCTCCCACATCCTCCCAGGTACATTTAGGTCTTTATAACATGTTTAGTTAATTTTATATTTGCTTTAAGGTAGGGTCCAACTTCATTTTTCCTTTGTTTTATTTTTATTGACTGATTGATTTATACATACTTAATCCCTTCTCCTTTTCCACCCAGCCCAGCACACCCCCTCCCGTAGTATTATTTGTTTAAAAGACTCCTTTCCCATTGAATGGCTTTGGCATTCCTATCAAAATCATTTGACCATATAACGAAGGGTTTATTTCTGGGCTTTCAAGTCTACTCCATTGGTCTATGCAAATGTCTTACGCCAGTACAACACTGTTTTCATTACTGTAGTTTTGTTTTAAGTTTTGAAATCAGGAAGTATGAGCTCTCCAACTTTGTTCTTCTTTTTCAAAATTGTTTTGGCTATTTGGGGTCCCTTGAGATTCCATATGAATCGTAGGATGGATTTTTCTATTTCTGCAAAATTCCAAGGGATTTTGGTAAGGATTGTACTGAATCTGTAGATAACTTTAGGTAGTATTAACATCATAACAACATTAAAAGTCTTCCAATCTATGAACATAAAATGGCTTTCCATTTATATGTGTCTTCTTTAATTTCTTTCAGCAAAATTTTGTAGTTCCCAGTGTAATGTAGTTTCCAGTGTACAAGTTTTTCTCCTCCATAGTTAAGTTTATTTCTAAGCATCTTATTCTTTTTTATGCTATTGTAAATTGAATTGTTTTTTGTATTTTCTAAGTCTTATATAAATGGTATCATCCAGTACTTATGTTTTCACAATTTTCTTTTTCACTATTATTATGGTACATATATACATACTAAAAGTGTAACGACATGTAACAGAACAACAGGCAGCACCTTCAGGATAGCTCTCACCTCTAGGGAGGAAGAAGGCGGGAATGGGATGATGTACAGAAGGAATTTAGCTGTTATCTATAATTTTTTTCTTTTTTAATAGGAAATCATAGTAAGAAGATTTGTATATTTGCTGTGCTTTCCTAATTTGATATATCTTACAACCAAATGTTTTAATTAGATAAAATAAGTGTGAAAACATGTGGTATCTGAAGCATTACTGTGGGCTAATAAGCAAATATGACTTTGCCTGGACTACCTCTGGGGTCATTAACCTAGACCAGCTGTGGGCAAACTACGGCCCGCCCGTTTCAAATGAATAAAACTTAAAAAAAAAAGACCGTACCCTTTTATGTAATGATGTTTACTTTGAATGTATATTAGTTCACACAAACACTCCATCCATGCTTTTGTCCCGGCCCTCCGGTCCAGTTTAAGAACCCACTGTGGCCCTCGAGTCAAAAAGTTTGCCCACCCCTGAGTCCTAGACTGTCACCTCTAGGCTGATTCATTTTCTCTTGGCGTGGCACTAGGTAATCTAGAAAACCAAGCAAACAGTCACAGGTCTCCCCTCTAAGGCCCTAAAAGCAGGGGTTCTACACTATTAAAATCTTCATACCAATGAGTTTTTACTTGCTCCACACAATTGAACTTGACTCCTTTCATAATACTGATGTCAAATGAAATTCAACATAAATATGCTTTAGAAAAAAGAAATACATTATCAGGAGTACTCTCTTTTCATTAGGTTTGATGTTTCTGATAATAGCTAAGCCAATAAATATGGGAAGTAGATTTTGATACTATGTAACAAGGTGGATATTTTCTGGGGCAATTTTTCATGCATTAATTTTGATGTTTTTAAAACAGCCCTACTTTCTTCATGAGCTAAAAAGTGAAACAGGAGGTAACAATTCAAAGACACCACTTGAACTGTCAGGCCAATGGCCTCTAGTTTTCCAACATGGAATCTAAACAAGCACAGAGAAATAACAGTTCTAAGAAGTAACCAGGGCGGTTTTCTTATTAAGCCAAGGCATGGCTTAGAAAAATAGAGTGTTGGGGTATCAGATTACCACTACAGTGGTTACCACTACAGTGGTGACTCACAAATTATGCTAAAGTCTACCTTTTTGTAAAGTTAACCTTCCCGAAGGAAAATGCTACATAATAATATTAATAGTCTCCACTACACAACCTAATTTGCCACTCAACCTGATGTATGGTTAACTGTCCACTTACAAAGCTATTCCTTAAAACAATCACATGGAAAGGAGGAATGTAAAGAATCATCTAAGTTCCTCACAAAATATATTATAAGACAACTGTTTAATTCCATCACAGCTTTCATTTTAAGAGAGTTGAGTGAAACATCTTTTAGCAACAAATACTTTAGCAGTTTTGGCATATAGAATGAATCACAGAATTTAAACAAAACCAAGGAGACTGCCCTTAATTCATGAAGTAATCTCATTTCCTTGTGATGCCACCACATAAGGACATCAGCTTCTCCAGTGTAGCAGCTTAGCACTTATCTAGCACACAGCCGGCACAGTCTTGCCTAAGTATTTGTTGAATAAATGAATTCTCATTAATTCTTGACTTCCGGCATTTTCTAGCTGGGATCAAGAAACTGCCATGCACCTAAAACCTCAGCAGGTCTTATTTCAGTGAAATTGTATTATTATGATTTTCATATCCTTTTAAATCTTTTGACAAAAAGTCATTTTCCCCCAAAACAAAATGACATTTCAATGCAGCTTAGCCATGAGAAAAGGAATGTAAATTAATATAATATTTATTGTGCTAACTGTATGGTAGTTTCTGGGTTCACGCTGAAACTAAAAAAGGACACAAGTTAAAATAGAAACTTCATGGTTTTTTCTGGCAATCTCAAACAACAGAATTTAAGCATATTACTTATACCACAGTACAAACACTAAATCTTATTGTAACATTGCTCAGTACAGACAAGAATTAAACTAAAGCAGTTTTGCCATGGATATCATCCTAGGGTTTTAAGTTCTTCAAAACAAAAGGAATGTCATCATAAGGTAAATTTAGCCTCAAGAATGTCTCACAACATGAAATCTCAAGAAAATGTTATATGAGGCTTCAGATTATTATTTTAAAAGAATGGTGACCTACCACAGCTATCATGCATTTGGAATTATAATTAAAGATACTCTTCTCTATTGCAAAGCCAAAAGTATCTCAATAACAAAAGAAAAAATGAATCAGGTGTCAGGAGGTAGGTTTAGAATGTGACTAAATCTAGGAATGTTATTTCCTAATTACCATCAGAGAAAAAAAATTCCATTTACATTCAGCTTCCTAAAGAAGATGAAACAAATACAAAGCTATGTTATAGATTCAAAAGATGTAAGTCACTGTAGAAGTTAAAAATTATTTCAAATATTCATAGATAATTTCAAAATTACACCACCCCCAAAGAAAAAGAAAGAAAACTTACAGAGAACGTTTTCCCATTGTTTGATGCTACAACAGTATGAACTTCATCATTCAGTTTTACTGAAAGCTCCCAGTTAGCCACTTGTGGTTTAACAATAGGCACTCTGAAGTAGAAAGAAAAGAAAAACAGTTAATAATTTCATTTTTTTATCTCTCAGTAAACTGATTTTCTTTTGAGATTAAGTGTACAGAGTAAAACTGCCAAAGACTGTATTTCAGAACATTTTATTTTAAAGGTTCTATCCTTGAAAAAAAACTAGAGAGATTAAAAACAACAACAACAAAAAAACCATACACAGACACTCCAAGGACAACAGCAGTCATTCTGGGATAATTGTGGTACCATCATCTATTTGAAGTACCTCATCTAGTCTATGAATTTGAGTCACTTTATTTGTGACAGTCCTTCAAAGATTAACCTTCCTTAAACAATATTCATTTCTTTTCAATATTTGGTTACTGTCCAAACTGTTTTTAAAATACTACAATGCTAGTTTTCTTTTTTTTTACCGAGTTTGAAAAAAAAACAACCCAAACTGTACATAATTAGCATATACTCCTTGGTGAGTTGGGACATATTTATTCGCTCATGTTACCATCACCACAATCAAGGTAATAAACATTCCCATCACCTCCAAAACCTTCCTTTTGTTTTGTTTTTTTTGTTTGTTTTGATAAGAATATAGTATCAGTAATGCTTGTCTTAACACACAGATTTTTTTCTTGTGCATGATCAATATTACATAGTACAGAAAAACTGGGAGAAGCAGCCAGAAATAAAAACATTTTTAGAATACAAATATTCGGCACATTTATTTTATTTTTTGTTAATCCTCACCAGAGGATATTTTTAGAGAGAGTGGAAGGGAGGAGAAGAGAGAGAGAGAGAAACAGCAATGTGTGAGAGACACATTGACTTGTTGCCTCCCGCATGAGCCCAGACCAGGGCCAGAGATCAAACCTGAAACCCAGGTTCAGTGCAAGGGTCTTTGCTCTAACCACTGAGAGCAACAGCCAGGGCCCATGCATTTTTTTAAAGTTACAACATTTTAATGATTTCTAAGTTAAACTAATTTAAATATTGTATGTTTACATTATTTATGGTTGTGAAGTAATATGTACTAAATACTAAATATGTAGTATCTAGACTCTGGCTTAAGTCATAGTTCAGAAAAAATGTTGCAGGCTATGTTTTAATTTAACCCCCTATTCCAACCAATTTCAAAAGTATTTTCTGTGTATTTGATTTTTTTAAAATGGTATAGTCACAAAAACTTTGAATATAATCAAATCATTTCTAGACATATGTTTAATGGAGAATAATTAATCATTAAGGTAAATATTTGGCCCACTACTTATTTCCTAAAGATGAAAAAATGTTTTAAATACTATAAGAGTGAAAATTAAAGTGAAATATGCATAAAAAACCAGTAATAATGCATATGAAGGCCTGGAGGAGTCTTTTGGGCACTCTGAAGAGGACTGATTCAGAACAGAGCGTCACACTTGAGAGCTGGAAAGAACAGGGGAGCATACAAGAGGGAGAGAAGGAGGGGAGAGAGAAAAGAGGGCATGGCCCAGAGAGAAGGAAAGGGAGGACAGGCCTTCTGTGCTCCAATTCCACTCTATTCCACGGGGCATTTTTTTGTTTATGTCTGTCTCCCCAATTGGCCTGTGAGATTCTCAAAGACCAAGATGATGCCTTATTTTTATATATCCCAAAGCATGCACAGGATAAGCCCTGCCACTCCAGGGACACAGCATGAACTACTGAAGGAGAGTGAGCCTTTGTTAGGGGCAGGAGGGAGAAACAGAACAGTGGAGACTAGTTGTAAGAAATATTAATTATGCCTTGTTAACCACGATTGTTTTGTTCTGATTAAAGAAAGCACATGCTAACCTGGCTGGGAGTTGTACATCCGGGACCTGGGTATTAACCTGGAAATAAGGTCCTTATCTGAGAATTGCCTATCAACATGAAAAGATTAACAACCTTGTTGCTGAAACAATGGGGGTTGCCTGCCCTTAGCAATCCCCCAGCCTGCATTGCCTATAATCTGTAACCATTTTACCCAATTTTATTCCTTTTGCATACCCATTCTTACTCCTTCTGCCTACTTCCTTCCGAATATAATCTTTGTCCTTCTACCCAATATAAGCAGTTGGCTGAAAGAGGGGAGGGGGGTGCAAAGCAGACTTTCATGGATGACCTAATGTTCGCCCATACTTCTGGCAGTATTGGAATAAATGCTCATACATGATTCAACCCTGTCTCTGCTTAACTGACTCAACTAATGACAGGCAGCCCGGACCCATTTATTGTCTGATCTCACCTTGAGCTCCCAGATTACAACCTGGCTGCACTGGGACCGCGGAGATGACCTCACTAGACTTCCCTTAGTTAACCTTCACCTGGGTTGTCACCCTGACCTCTCAGGGGTACTGCAGGACAGAAATACTGGGCAACATGGCGTTCTGACATCTTTGCAGTCCTGATAATTAGGTTACTCTCCTGCTCCAGATTGTTCCAAGACTTTCTACTTTAGCTCAGGTTAAATCTTAACTTACCTACCATTCAAGTTCCTTAAAATAAGACCCCACTCTTTGTATCTATTTCTGATTACTCTCTGATTTGATTGAGTCAAGTGCTTAAATTGCTTCACAAACCAAACCAAGCCAAGTTAAGAGGAGCAAGAGAAATAAGCACAGAGGTTACAAACTCGCTCTGGTGACTTCCAGCTTGCCATTAATCAGTTTGACCTGGAGCAAACTATTCAAGTCTCAGTTTCCTTATGTATAAAATAAAGATAATCATATTGTATGCATCAAAATGATGTATTGAGGATTAAATAATGCGTGTAATTGTTAACTTTTATTGTTATAATTAGTCCCAACTCTAGGCCTATATTCTTATTTTACCCCATAACTGAAATCCCTTTAAGGCAGTGGTTCTCAACCTTCTGGCCCTTTAAATACAGTTCCTCATGTTGTGACCCAACCATAAAATTATTTTCGTTGCTACTTCATAATTGTAATGTTGCTATTGTTATGAATCGTAATG
>NW_005353448.1:333997-360881 GCF_000412655.1 Myotis brandtii
GACCCACAGGTTGAGAACCACTGCTTTAAGGAAACTGAATTCCTCTCTCTGCTTCTCAAACAGATTTTCTAAAAGAATTTCTCATAAACTGTTCCCTAATTATAGTACACACTTCAGTCATCTTCCTTGCACTTAATCTATATTATATGCTTGATATTTTCATAATTTAGTGGCCTAATGGAGGTAATTCTTTCAAGTAAATGTGGAGACACTTTTTAGTTATGATGCAACAAGCCTGTTTCCAGAGGAGTAAGGAAGTTGTTGATCTTGACATCCTGTTGGAACCCAGAAAGCATTTTCCCACAGAAAGTGATCTTACAGCTGGTGGGGAGATGGAGTTGCCTCTCTTCGGAACCTAACTACTATTTATTTTCCCATTCTTTTATTTTGACCCACATCTGTTTCGTATATGTTATAACCTCCCCAAGAGGGAACTTGCAGCACAGGCTCTTGAGTTAAAATGCTGAGGTCTCATCTCAGCCCATTCTCTTCCTAGCAATGTCCCCAGGAACTCAGTCAATCCTTTTGAACACAAATTTCCACAATTATAAAATATGGATCAGAGCAAAGTTGGGTGGGGGGAGGGTGATAACAGAGGAAAACTGTTGTTTCTTCTCAGCACAAAAGCCCTGAAGTGGCACTTTTCTAAAAATTTCTTTTAAGGTGACATGTTAGTAAAATACAGGAAAGAGGTTCCATTGTGAATGTAAAACCTTGAGCTACCAAGTAAAGATCATCAATGTGGAATCTCTTTATGAATTTGATCTTCCACAAACAAAATTTGCTAAGAGTCCTTCTGGCTTTACATTCATTTCAAAGTACTTTTGTTTTTAAATAGAATGGATGGGATTGGGCATGTATGTCCAATATAAATACCAATAAACTATAATACACTATAAATAAAAATAATAACACATACCAACCTAAAAGGACATATGCTCTATTTCTGCAAAATTATGAAACTATACTAACAACGATTGATAGCAATTCTACTGTTTATAATGGTAATTATTATGTAAAGTTATATTTCAAATTTCAAAAAAGAATTACATTTATCTAATAAATCCAAACTAGTCTCAGAGAAGATTTTTATAAATGACTCTGAAAAGAAGAGGAAAAACTCATGGAGCTTCATGCAGCTCTTCATGGCAATAGCACACAGAAACCAGCTACCTTTCCTGAAGTATGTATCTAAGAGAAAACAGCTACCACCTGATCAAAAATTTCATCTGTACAACTTATTAGTTACTTGCAAAGCCGATATAATTTAAGCTACTACTTCAAAACACAACCTCCCCCCCAAAAAAGAAGGGAAAAGGAATTCACATAAACAACTACTCACAAAGCAAATCAAATAATAGCTCTCACCCAGACCTGTCTACTTTGATTATCATCAACCAGCCAGAAAGAATATGCTCAATAAAACCAAATTTTTCTACATTTTATGACAAAAACTGTCAGTTGATTCTCATAAATGTTAATGCTAATGCATTTAGCTTATTGAAATATTTTAATCAAAAAAGTACTAATGCAAATACACTGTTATAACATGTCATTTTTTTAAAGCAGATTTTATGTAAACATAACTATCAGGATCTTTAGTTAGCCGGGATTATAACCATCTCAAAACCATATTATCAGACACTCAGAAAAGCTGGTTTCAACTATGCTGTTACCTATTTAGGAGTGAAATACTGAGTTAAAACAATGTTAGTGGTCAAAGAATCATTAAGCAATCCTTCATCATAACTTTCACAGTGGGTGGTCTGTAAAATGATCAAGAATAATATGCTGCATTCCATAGCCACAGAGGTCAGCTTCTGCATACAAATCTTTGCAGGAAGAAAAAGGCCTTCAGAAAAGTGGGCCATTCATCTGAACGAAGTTCAGAGAATTTCCAGCACGGTGAAAAGCTATGTTATGCAAGCACATAGATGTATTCAGTGGGGGTAGACAGAACCAGCTCCATGGAGACTACAAAGGAGCCCTCCCATGGCTCATGAATAAGTCGAGGAAATGATCAGAAAAAAAAAGAGAGAGATGTTTAGACAGATGGCCCACTTTAAATGCCTGAGACAGGGCATAAGCAATTTTAATGAAACTTTAGATGTAGCATATGAATTGTTTCTTATTTCCTCCAGGAAAAAAAATATAAAGAAGACAAAAATTCAGCAATTCACTGAAAAACCCACTTTTAAGCAAGTTGGGATGGAGAAAGAGTCACAAATACAAGTTTTATTAGTGCAATAAATTCATACACAGTTCTTCACAGAGCCATCAGCTATCAAAATGAATATAAAAAGCACGGAATGAACAGATTAAAGGAATTTTAAACAGAAGTCTACTGCCAAACCAAACAAAAATCTAAGCCTTATTATGTGAGAACTTACAACACTCTAACATTAAAGTTTATCACTGCAGAAGAAAGATAAAAGCAGCATTTCCAGAGAACCTCTTCAAAGCTAGAAATTGTCACAGTGGAGGAATGGAATTCTGCCTGCACACAATTTAAAATGTGTACATTCAAATATATATGTCCTTGTAGAACAGCATATATCACAAAATAGTGTCTAGAAATAGGGAACACACCCAGGTTGGTGTCATTAGCGTTACAAATTTTATGCAAATAGCAACTGAATCTAGAAATGAATAACGATGTTCTCATAATTGTATATATGTTCCTATTATGCACACCCTATTCCCTTCTTCCACCAATTAGAATTTAAGGTTCTCAGTTTAAACTTTGGACACAACTGGTCAGGAAAGGCCATGTTGTACAGCCGTCACCCCGCAGTCCTTAGTGTCTGACTGATCACTGACCGCAAAAGCTATGTGACTATCCTCCCTGTGTCTCAGTTTCCTTATCAGTAAGACAAAGATAATAAAAATACCTGACATGTTGATTAGATGAGATAAAGGAATGTAATGCTTAGACTAGTGCTTGACACAAAAATGCTAAAAAAGACTTACCATTGTTATAATTTGGTGCACTATCTGAAATATTCTATTATTTCAACCACCCTGTTTTTTAATATGAATATACAATTTACACACAGAGAAATCCACAAAATCTTAAGTTCCACCACTTACCTTTCCAGTGGAAATGCCCCCTCCCCCAAACAGTTCAACTATCAATTAGACCAGCAATTTTCAACCAGTGTGCAGCAATATATGGTGTGCTGCAATAAATTTTAAAACATGCAATAACTATTTAGTCAGGGGCACTGACCTCTTTACCTTTAGACTGTCAAATAAAAAAATGACAATAGCCAATACAACTATAGCTATCCGGTGTGAATGAATCAATTTTTTAAAAAAATATATATTTTATTGATTTTTTTACAGAGAGGAAGGGAGCGGGATAGAGAGTTAGAAACATCGATGAGAGAGAAACATCGATTAGCTGCTTCCTGCACATTCCCTACTGGGGATGTGCCCGCAACCAAAGTACATGCCCTTGACTGGAATCGAACCTGGGACCCTTCAGTCTGCAGGCTGATGCTCTATCCACTGAGCCAAACCAGTTAGGGCAATGAATCAAAATTATATACATTTTTTTGTCAGATTGGCAAAAAATATATTTTTTGGTGTGCCACAGAATTTTAGTAATTAGTTTATATGTACCATGAGATGGAAAAGGTTGAAAATCGCTGAATTAGACTAAAGCTTCATATAAACAGGCTCCAAAACTATGGGACTCTTATGAGTGGTGTTTTGGTTTGTGTGTTTTTTTGCCCAATATAATGGTTTTTTGTTTGTTTTTTTATGAATATATTTTTATTTATTTCAGAGAGGAAGGGAGAGGGAGAGAGTGATGAAACATCAATGATGAGAATCACTGATCAGCTCCCTCCTGCAGGTCCCATGATGGGGACCAAGCCCACAAGCCGGGCATGTGCCCTGACTGGGAATCGAACTGTGACCTCCTGGTTTATAGGTCAATGCTCAACCACTGAACAACACTGGCTGGGCCCATTATAATGTTTCTGAGGCTCATTCATATTGAATAGTCCATTCTGTTTTTATTGCTGAATGGTACTCTATTGTACAAACACACATCAGTTCATCCTTCTGTTGAAGGCATTTAGGTTGTTCCCAGTTATGGGCTCTTATGAACATTCTTTGTACAAGTCTTTTTTGGGGACATATGTTTTCCCGTGGGTAAAAAAATAATCTAGAAAGAAAACACTAAAAAAATCTGTACTTCCACTAGCAATGGAATTTGCTCCATATCCTTGCCACCATTTGGTGTTAGTCTTTCTACTTCTAGCCAGGCTAGTGGCTGAGAAACCATATCTCATCATAGTTTACCGTGCATTTTCCTTATGACTAATAATGTTAAGCACCTCAACATTAGTGTTTATTGTCCATTTTTTTTCAAGTTTTTGCCCATTTTTCATTAGGATGTTGGCCTTATTTTTATTATTTATTTGGGTGAGTTATTTATTTTGGATAGAAAGCCTTTGTCAGAATTATTTATTCTGTGGCGTATTTTCTTTTAAATGTCTTACTGTTAATTTTCTTTAAAATGTCTTACCTTCAGCAGTTTTTTTCTAAATTAATGGACTTAATTTTTTAGAGAAGTTTTAGGTTTTCAGAAAAATTAAGCAAGAAGTACAGACAGCTCATATATATATATACTAGTATATAACAATATTATTAACTGAAGTCCACAGTTTATATAGGGTTCACTCTGTGCTGTACAAGTTTGAACAAACGTATAATGACATGAATCCACCGTTAAGATATCATATAGAGTAAGTTCACTGCCCTAAAAATCCCATGCTCCACCTACTCAACTTGTCCTCCCTCCCCCCACTCCCAAATCCACTGCAAACACTGATCTTTACTGTTTCCATAGTTTTGCCTTTTCAAGAATGTCACAGCTAGAATAATAAAAAATGTAGCCTTTCCAGACTGGCTTCTTTCACTTATCATTATGGATTATATTTATTTCCTTAATGGTATAACTAAAGTCCAAATTTTAGAAATTAAAATTAGACATCATTATGTCTTCTAGCATGATAGAGTCTTATTTAAGAATATTTCTTCTCATAATTATAAACTATATTTATATGACTGTTCCCAATTTAGTGACATAAATAACCCTTGCAAGTAGAGCTGTAAAGAGCTTCTGGCAGGTAGAAGTAGTACACATGCGTGAACCAGTATTCTTCCCTTTTCTTCTCTGCCTTTGAATATAACATAAAAGTTAAAATAGCACAGAGAAGTCCCAGTTCCTGTAAAAATGGCAGTTTCGGAGGGTTAGTTATTCCCAACTAACCCTCCTCCAATTATATACTCTGGAGAAGATATACAACATATACAAACTTTAAAAAATTGTAAACAGCCCATTGACATAAAATTCATATGTCACAAATTTAACCCAGGGTACAATTCAATGGGTTTTAGTATATTCACAGAATTTTGTACCTATCACTGCAAGCGTTTCAAAAATAAATTCATAATCCTAAAAAAGGAAACTTTGGACCAATTAGCAGTCACTCCACATTCCCCCTCCAATTTCTGTAGCTCTGCACAACCACTAATGCATTTTCTATTTCTATAGAATTGTTTATTTCTAGACATTTCATATATATTGAATCATAAAATTTCTGGTCTATTGTGACTGCACACTTCACTTAGCATAATGTTTTCAAATTTCATCCATATTCTATAAAGTATCAATATTTATTATTAATCCTCACCAGAGAATATTTTTCCATTGATTTTATTTTTTTAAATATATTTTTATTGATTTCAGAGAGGAAGGAAGAGGGAGAAAGAGAGATAGAAACATCCATGATGATAGAGAATCATGGAATGGCTGCCTCCTGCAAGTCCCCCACTGGGGATCAAGCCCACAACCTGGGCATGTGCCCTTGACCGGAATTGAACCTGGGACCTTTCAGTTCGCAGGCCGAAGCTCTTTCCACTGAGCCAAACCGGCTAGGGCCCATTGATTTTAGAGAGAGTGGAAGGGAGGGGGAGAGACAGAGAGAAACATCGATGTGAGAGAGACACATTCAGATTGGTTGCCTCCCACACACACCCGGACCAGGGGATTAAGCCTGCAACCGAGGTATGTGCCCTTGACCAAAATCGAACCCGGGGCCCTTCAGTCTAAGGGCCGATGCTCTATCCACTGAGCCAAACTGGCTATGGCTACATTTATTTTTTATTAATGAGTAATATTCCATTCTATAAAGATACCAAGTTTTATTGAATATTATACATATCCATTGAGCATTTCATAGACCTTAGTGCTGTTACCACTTTTGGCTTATTATGAAAAATGCCACTATGAATATTTGTATGCAACATTTGTGTGGACATATGATTTCACTTCCTTTAGGTATATATCTAGGAGTGGAATAGCTGGGTCATGTTGTAATGTCTTACATTTTGAGGAATTGTCAAGTTACTTACAGGTTTGCAGTACTTTACTCATAAAAATCCCTCCAGGAATGTCTGAGGACTCCAATTTCTGTATATTCTTACCAACACTGTTATTTTCTATCTTTTTTATTATAGCCATCCTGGTGGGTGTGAAGTGGTATCTCACCGTGGTTTTGAATTTTCATTTTCCTAATGACTAGTGATGTTGAGCATCTTTTCATGGACTTGTTGGCTATTTGTATATCTTATTTGGAAACTTTTCTACTCACATATTTTGCCCATTTTTTTAATTGGGTGTCTTTATTATTGACTTATGAGTTCTTTATACATTCTAGACAAAAAGTCTAACAAATATATGATTTGCAAGTATTTTTTCTTCTTTTCTGTAGGTTGCCTTTTTACATTCCTGATATTATCTTTTAATTTATCTTTATTGTTGAAAGTATTACAGGTGTTACCTTTTTCCCCCATTGTAAACATGTGCAGAAGCTTTTTATTTTGACATAGTCCCATTTGTTTATTTTCTCCTTAGTTTCCCTTGCTCTACGAGATGTATCGGTAAACATATTGCTACAAGAGATGTCTGAGATTTTGGTTTCACTCAAAAAATTAAAAATGGAACTGCCTTTTGACCCAGTGATTCCACTTCTAGGAATATATCCTAAGAAACCTGAAATGGCAATCAGAAAGAATGTATGCACCCCTATGTTCATAGCAGCATAATTTACAATAGCTAATTGTGCCAATCAGTAGATGAGTGGATAAAAATGCTGTGGTACATTTACACCATGGAATACTATGCAGCAGTAAAAAAGAAGGATCTCTTACCCTTTGAGATGGCATGGAGGGACCTAGAGAGTATTATGCTAAGTAAAATAAGCCAGTTAGAGAAAGACAAATATAACATGATCACACTCATATGTGGAATCTAATGAACAAAATAAACTGATGAACAAAGTATATCCAGAAAAATAAAAGCATGGAACAGATTGTGGAATCTCAAAGGGAAGACGGGGGTGGATGGGTAGGTGGGTGGGGAAGAGAGCAACCAAAGAACTTGTGTGTGTGTGTGATACACACACACACACATAACTCATGGGCACAGACAATAGGGTAGTGCAGGCCTGGGGTGGGGGGTGGGGGCAGGCTAAAAGAGGTCAATACTTTCAACAATAATGATTTAATTTGAAAAATAAAACAACAATGATTTAATTTAAAAAATAAATACTTTCAACAATGATTTAATTTAAAAAATAAAATAAAATCTTCATCTATTATCAAAGTGTCAATTTCTCCTTTTTGAAATTTCAGTTTTGGATCATATATTTGAAAACTGTAATTGGGTACATATACAGCAGGTTCTTGAATAATATTTCATTTAAGGTCATTTTGTTATAATGTTGATGAAAATAAATGATTCCCAGCTGGGGCCACTGTCTGTGTGAAGTCTGCACGTTTTCCCCATGTCTGTGTGAGTTTTCTCAAAGGATTCCAGTTTCCTCCCACATCCCCAAGATGTGCACATGAGGTGAATTGGTGTGTCTAAATTGTCCCAATCAGAGTGAGTGTGAGTGTATAGGAGCACACTCTACAAAGGATAGGATCCTGTTCATGGTTGATTACCGTCTTGAAACCTGAGCTGCCCAAATAGACTTGCCAACCACAACCCTGAATTGGAATAAGCCAGTTGGAAAATAATTATCTTGTTTCTTAATCTTTCCAAAATATATGTATACCTCACATTTATTTCAAAGTTTAATATTAAAAGTATATTGGGTATTTACTTAGAAATGTGCTAATGTTACTGTGACCAGAAATATGTCATAGGAACTTAACTCTTGTTTAAATCAGTCTAAGGAAAACTGGTTTTGTTATGTCATTTCAAGAATCTACCAAGACATTAAGTGAGGATTTACTGTATGTTCATAACTGTTACAACTTTCTGATGGGTTGACACTTTTATCATTATTAAATATACCTACTTGTCTCTAGTAACAACTTTGTCATAAAAAATTTTGTCTGACAGTAGTATTAGTAATATTAGTATAAATACAATATTTGTCTGGTAAATATTTCTATAATTTCCCTTTAAACCTATGTCTTTAAATCTAAACTGTATCTACTGTAGAAAGCATATACTTTGATCTTGTTTTTTATCCATTCTACCAATATCTGTCCTAGATTAGAGTGCTTAATCTATTTACACTTAATATAATTACTCTTCAGGTTGGATTTACATTTGCTATTTTTATTTTTCTTTCTATATGTCATTATCTTTTTGTTCTTCAACTCCCTCTATTAATGCCTTCTTTTCTTAAATAGATATTTTCTAGTGTACCATTTTAATTCACTTAACGTTTCATTTACTATTTTGTAAAGCAACCTTCTTAGTGGTTAACCTGAGGATTACAATTAGCACCTTATCTTTAAACACTCTAGTTTGAATTAATGCTAGTTTAATTGCTTCAGTATAGCTCCATTTCCTCTGCCTTTATCTTTGTATTGTCATACAATGAATAACTGTATATATTATATGCTTTAGATTTATAATTATTGAATTATTGTCTTTAAATTATATCAGAAAAAAGATGCTACAAAACAAAAAAATATTTATACTATATTTTATATTTACTAATGTAGTAATCTTTACCAGTGCTCTTTATTACCCATGCTTCTGTTGAATGTCCTTTCATTTCACCCTGAAGTACATTCTTTCATATTTTTTAAATTGATTTTAGAGAGAAGAAGGGAGGAGAGAAACATCAATGTGAGAAGAAACATCCATTGGTTGCCTCCCACACACGCCCTGACAAGGAATCAAACCAGCAACCTGGGTATGTGCCCTGACCTGAAATCAAACCAGTCATCTTTTGGTGTACATGATGACACTCCAACAAAGTGAGGCAGGGCCCTTTCATATTTCTTGAGCGGTAGAACAGCTAGCAACAAATTTACTCAGGTTTTGTTTACCTGGGTACTTCTTAATGTCTACTGCAGTGGTTCTCAACCTTCCTAATGCCGCGACCCTTTAATACAGTTCCTTATGTTGTGGTGACTCCCAATTTTATTGTTACAAATTGAACATAATTAAAGCATAGTGATTAATCACAAAAACAATATGTAATTATATATGTGTTTTCCGATGGTCTTAGGCGACCCCTGTGAAAGGGTCGTTCGACCCCCAAAGGGGTCGCGACCCACAGGTTGAGAACCGCTGGTCTACTCCATTGTGAAGAGATATTTTTGCTGGATATAGAATTTTTGATTGACATTCCCTGCCCCCAACCTCTGCCCGCAGTACTTTATATATGTAACCCATTCTCTTCTGGGCTCTATGCTATCTGGTAAAATGTGAAAATCTTATTGAGGATCCCTTTGACATGATGAGCTATTTTTCTCTTGCTTTTAAGATTCTTGTTTTTGACAGTTTAACTTTGATGTATGTAGGTGTGGATTTCTTTGGACTTATCCTACTTGGAGTTTTCCAAGCTTCTTCATGGTGCAAATGAATGTTTTTCATAAATTTGGAATTTTCAGCCATGATTTCTTTAAATATTCTTTCTGTTGCTTTGTCTTCTATTCTCCTTCTGGGACTCACAGCATGTATAGTTGATGCACTGATTGTTTCCTACAGGTCTCTGAGGCTCTGTACATTTTTCTTTCTGAATAAATCAACTGACATACCTTCAAATTTGCTGATTATTTTTGCTGTCAGCTCAAATCTGCTGATGAGTCCCTGTAGTATACTTTTCATTACAGGCACTGTATTTTCATCTCTGGAATTTCTATTTGCTTTTTTTCAGTCATTTCTACCTTTTTATTGCTATTTTCTATTTTACAATACATGATTCCCATGCTGTCCTTTAATTCTTTATATCTGGTTTTCTTTAGCCCTTTGCACATGTTTTTAAGAGGCCAATGTCACTGAATAATGTGCAAAACATTTGGGGCTCCTCCTGGACAGTTTCTATTTACTTTTTATCTTGTGAATGGGCCATACATTTAATGTTTCTTTGCATGTCTTGTAACTTTTTATCAAAAACTGGACATTTTAATAATGTGACAAACCTGCAAATGATATTCCTTTTCCTCACCAGGACAACAACTTTGCCTTTTCCTCTAACAATCTTCAGAGTTGATAATTATCTTTGTAATGTCTTCTTACACCATTCTACCCTAAGCCTCCTAAAGGATAGGAACTGTTTTGCCATTATTCTAAGCCCAAGCATCTTACAATACGGAGTGCTATTTGTTATTTTTGGAGTGATCTAATAACTAACTCTGTAGGTAAAAAACCGTCATCATTAAACTGTATATTCAGGAATTTACTCGACTAAAAGAAAGTGACCTTTGTAAAATAGATGGTAAGAACATTAGTCATGTAGACCAATGCTATCTAGATCCAGGACTATTAGTTTCATATGAGCACTCAAAATAAGAATTAGTCCAACACACTGTAGAGAACCAGAAATTACAAAGAACACTAAATCAAGGATCAGAGAATTGATATATATATATATATATACTTTTAAAAGTTTCAAAAAAAGGTAAAATAAAAAGATGGTTTTATAAAAATGGGCAACTTAATTCAGAGTTTATCCTATACACTAATGTGGGATTGTATAATAGTATATTAGGATATTTAAACAACTACTATGCTAATATCTTCTAAAATGATAATGCTTTCAAATAACCTAGGTTACTAGTCTCTGCTGTTCCTTTTCTTATGCATTTTTTATATTTCTTAGAATATCCCAAATTCTTAAAATTTATTCACAGAACAAATTTCACTGAAACTATTATTTGGGATAAAGATGAAAAAGTACCAGTATAAATAGAAATTTAAATATACTCAATTAAAAGAATCAAGATCTAAATATATGCATTTCATCTAGTGTAATCTATCATTTTAATTTAATTAATTATTTTAAGGAAAAGGTAGTACTAAATAGATAAACACAATGCCCAAATCCATCTCCTAGAAGAGACTCTCAACCACACAATAGTACATTACTTCATCTTAAATCAAAGACATAAATCATTATGGTATACACACAAATGAGAAAAAAGCATTACACTGAAAAATCAAGAAATGTCTTTAAAAGATGTAATTTTTCCACTTGCTAATTCCATTACTCTTTTAAATTTTTACTTATCTCACTGACAAATCTCTTTAAACCGCCTTTAAGTCCTTTTTTGGAACAGGGCTACATATACAAATATATAAATATTCTTCCACTGTCTACAGAAGATTTCCTTACACAGATCAGCTAACTTGGATTTTAATACTAATCTTTGAATTATATAAATTAATCATTTGACATTTTTCTGAATGTATTGATAGTGTCGATTTAGTTTTGATTCAAAAATCAAGAATTTCATTATCCTGCAAAACATATCCAGAGTTCAAAGTATTTAAGGGGGTTAAACAAAATGCAAACATTTAATGCAACATTAAGCATGTGAAATAAAAACTTGATTGCCTAAAGAAAGCATGCTATGCTGTTACCCTGGTGACAGGTTAAAAAAGGGATTGTGAGCTGAATAGCTGTATGATATGAAATTAAAATGTTTCACATTGAACAATCCAAAATGAATTGGGAAAGGTTAGAGTAGAGGAGAGAGAAATCAATTCTCCAATGGCAATGGTGAATGGGAAAGAAGTATGAATAGGATTTGCCAGTGGGGTGCAACAGCTGCCAAATATCCTGCAGCCAAAGAATTACAATAATACTGATGAAGTGTGCAAGAGCTTTTGGAGTCATTGCAGGGAACAGAGAAATTCTCTTGCAATAATGAGGCTATTTTGTCTTCCATTCAGCTCTTATCGTAGAATTAAAGAGATATATTTTAAAATGTAATATTTAGCAAAAAATTATAAATATGACATTTCATCAACTTAATCAACATTTTGTGCTTAATCTCACATAAATTTCTAAATCATCCAGGACGGTCTAATTAAATAAATGAAAATATCATAACAGAGATACTAAAAGTAAGGCAAGCATAAAGGAAATTAACTAAATTGATGTTTTCTCCCCTTTTGCTACTTTTAGTGAATTTATTGCTCAAGTGAAAGTAGATATTTCCAGAGGCATAGTATGACTATGTATGTTTGTGAATATATGTCCTAAGTACTATTTTTCATTATACAGTCCGTTATTAAAACATCAACTTAATTGCTATAATGAAGCAGCTAACTTGAGAACAAATATGAAACAAGTATAATATAAAAGTTGCGTTTTAGTGTCACAGACGGTGAAAATGTGTTAATAATTTGATATATCTTTTTAAATTCAGAGACATTTAAGTAAAAGAGCCAATATGTAACTATAAAAATACTTGCCTTTACTTGGGAATTGTTTTCATATAGCTATTCTTTGTTTCTTTTCCAATTATATCTTTCAATGATTAAAGTCATATTTCAAAACCTTAAACTTTTTCTTCTAATTGAAAACTTAAGAATGGGTAAATGAATTATAAATCTAAAACCAGGAAAGGACACTTTTTTAACAGAAAAAAAAACAACCCAACACACAGATAATTGCATCTGTCAGGTAAAAGTCACTAAAATATTGATTCTCCATTTTATCAGGAAGCCAGATGAGGAAAGAAAATGCAATACAAATGTAGACACAACAACTGCTATTCAAGTGAATATAATTTCCCATTATGCTACTGTGACTAAAAGAGTTAAACTGATGACAGGCTCTGTAGCCAGTCAAGATACTTGATATGTTCTACAAAGTATGAGCTCAAAGTGGTGATTACACACAGACTCCATACACCCAGAGTAATCCTCCACAAAGTGAATGCTGCATTTTTAAACCTTTCAGGCGGAAATATTTTCATCAGCATAACCGTAGCCCATAGTGAAGTGTTCCTTTTCTTGAGTCTTTAACCTCTGCTCAAATACCAAGAGAGAAAAAGAAGGCTAAAGTAGAAACCAGAAAGTAAAAGTGTCTGCCTCATGCAATTCAAATAGGAGCTGAGCTGAAAAAAATTTCAGGAATTGTTCAATCCAACAGTGCCATTTCTCAGAGGTGGAAACTGGAGTCAGAAGTTGAAACATTTGCACAAAGGCTTGTTCCACCTTAATACTTGGTAGTGGCACTGGGACCAAAATCCTGACTCTTGACATCTCAATGCTGGTTCCATTGCAACACATCAACCATTGTGAAATTTCAGGTGAAGGAGCCAAAAGAACCACCGAATGTATTTATTTAACATACACACATCTACTCATTTGTATGTGTTGTGTGTGTGCATGCAAGTTACACAATTGAGAAAGAGAGGGAAAAGAAGAGGAGAGGGTAAAGGAAAGGAGGGAAGCAGAAAGAGAGAAGAGAGTGGGTGGTGAGAGAGGGGGGGAAAGGGAAGAGATGGAGGGGGAGAGGAGGTCACGCACTCTGAGAGCACACACTCACTGCTACTGAATGCTTGTGTCCCCCCAAATTTATATGTTGAAATATAATGCCCAAGGTTACAGTATTTGGAAAAGGGAGTTTAGGGAGTAATTAGGTAACAAGGGTGGAGCACTCATGAGTGGTGCCCCTCTAAGAGGCCAGAGAGTTAGCTTGCCCTCTTTCACCATGTGAAGATACAAGTAGGGTTTTTGCAGCTTCCAACAGAGCCCTCACCAAAACCTGACCCTGCTGGCACCTGATCTTGAACTCCAGCCTCCAGAGTTGTGAAAAGTAAATATTTGTTATTTAAGCCACCCAGTCTATGGTAATTTGTTATATGGTCCAAACTGCCTAAACAGTGGTCAGCAAACCACGGCTCGGCAAACCACGGCTCGCAAGCCACATGCGGCTCTTTGGCCCCTTGAGTGCGGCTCTTCCACAAAATACCAACTTCTGCGCATGGGCCACGAAGTTTCAATCGCACTGTACGTGTGCGCCCGCACGTGGTATTTTGTGGAAGAGCCACACTCAAGGGGCCAAAGAGCCGCATGTGGCTCGCGAGCAGCGGTTTGCTGACCACGGGCCTAAGACAAAAATTTCTTTCTTGCCATCCTTGGAATTATAAAGAAATACTACTTTGGGTAGAAGGGGTAAGGTTGAAATATTTTATAAATAAACTTCCAAATCACAAAAATGAAACTCGTTTCATAACATACACATAAATTAATTCCAAATGGATTAAAAAGTTAAATATTGATGATTAAGATGTTTAGGGTTTTGAATACATCCTCTGGGGAATGGTGTAAAAGGTAAAGGAAGAAAAGGAAGCAAACAAGTAAAAAGAAGCCAACAAAATCTAATTATATACTATATACCTGCATCAACATTTACTTTCAAATACCTTAAAATAGATGAAAACATAAACTTCCCACATGCACCTCAGCATGGCTTAACCCCCAGGACTGACATCTAAAAGGGAGTAAAGGCCTTAGTCTGAGCCACAACTCCTGCCAAATTCTCACACCGTGCAAAGGAATGCAAAACAGCCCTCTACTAGCGAAGAGATTTGGCCACCAGACAGTCTACCACCAGGAAAGAGGCCCTGGCTCTCCCTAGAAGTGATAAACGAGTCAGATAGTTTAATAGGAAGATTAAATCATGGAATTAGAAAGTTTAACTGCCAAATCATAAGAAAGGCTGCAGGGCAATCTGCAGTTACAAAACTTAAGGAAAGAAAGCAACAGATGCAGAAATACTAATGGGGAAGGAGGAAGCAGAGACACCTACAGAGGGCAGAGCGGCACTCACTGTACCTGAGAAGCTTGGGATGGCCGAGGCGGACTAGACGCAGTGGTTCTCAACCTTCCTAATGCCGCGACCCTTTAATACAGTTCCTCACGTTGTGGTGACCCCCAATTTCATTGTTACAAATTGAACATAACTAAAGCATAGTGATTAATCACAAAAACAATATGTAATTATATATGTGTTTTCCGATGGTCTTAGGGGTCGCGACCCACAGGTTGAGAACCGCTGGCTAGAGTAAAGCAGAGGAGTAAAGCAAGGGCAAGGCCTAGCTTAGAAAAGTGAATCTTGACTGAGCAGTATTTGGCCCTCAGGGAAATAGGCTTTTTTAAGCAAAACTAAATAAAAGATTACTGAAAGGGGCAAAATTGTTTTCCTTACTATTTTTTCCTGCAATCATTAACTGTTAGTGAAACAAATTATTATACCAAACCACAATGCCAACAAAATCGTCTTAGCTTCAAGTAACATGAAATGATTGCTTAACACAACTTTTAATGATGCATTTCTGTCAATAAAAGTGTTTAAGAACAGGATAGTTAAAAAGAAAAATAATACCATGGTAAGTCAGCATATATTTATGTAAAACCTTAATTATGCTCACCAAATTTATTTACAGTCATCGTAAGAAAAATTGCTATTGTTTCTCACATTAACCTTTTTTTCTAAAATGCACTGCTATCTTTTTACCATCCAAATACTGTGGGTACGTACTATTAATGTCTTTTTCCAAGTCATAAATGATGAAAGAGTGAAACCCATAGAGAAATTGGGAAAATAAAATCAGTAGCCAAAACAAGCAACACAAAGGAAGGGCTGCAGGCCACTGGGTTTGGAAGCATAAACATTACATGAGCACACCCATGACAGAGCAATATGTAGCCACACCTGGAGGCTAACACTAGACTCGACTCCCAAGCCAATAATGAAAACATGATTCTGAAGCCAAAATGTGAGGATACCACCACCTTACATCAGCTTTGCTATCAGGGACCTCTTCTGTGAACAAGCAAAAATAAAGTCACTCTGTCTACACAAGATTATACTTTGTCAAAAGATCAATATAGCCCTGGCTGGCATGGCTCAGTGATTAGAGTGTTGGCCTGCACATGGGTTCGATTCCCGGTCTCAAGGGTACGTACCTGGGTTGCAGATTTGATCCCAAGAGTGCATGAGGCAACTAATCAATGTGTCTTTCTCATATTGATGTCTCTCTCCCTCCCCTTCCTTTCCCTTTCCCCTCCCCTCACCCCTCCCCCTCTTCTCTCCCATTTACTCTGGGACAAAAAAAAATAAAAGTGAAAAAAATATCTTTGGGTGGGGATTAACAACAACAACAAAAAAGCCAGTATATTTATCTAGATGGTATAGGTCTCTGTTGTTATGGGTACCAATTTTACAATAAACTGGCATACTAAATAGATGATAAGTTCAGTAGAAAAATAAACTAACCAAAAATAAAATAATTGCTTGTTATACAGGTAACATGTGCACAAGTATCTACATAACTAAGCTCTAGCCTATGTATTTTATTGGTATAATTTTTTGGAACTTCTAACGTGTAATGAGTTCATCAGTAGTAGCAAGGCAGGAGGATTCTGGGATGATGGTGAAATAGGAATAGCTATTGGGTTATGGCTTGGGGCACTGACTGTATACAGATGTAATTCTGTGACATCAACATCCACACCCAGGCAACCACTGATCTTTGTCTTTACACTTTTGCCTTTCCTAGAAATTTCAAATAAATGAAAACACATGTAGTCGTCTTTAGCTGATTTCTTTTTCTTAGCATGATTTTATTTTTAGATTTATGTATGTTGATGCATGTATAACATACTTCATTCTTTTTTATTGTTAACCAGTATTCTATTGCATGGTTATACATTTATTTAACCACTCACTTAATGTAAATTATTCCAATGCTGTGTGGTAGTATAGTATTGGGGTTCTAACTGGGATTCATCTAATGATTGATGATGTTGGACATCTTTTCATGAACTTACTTGCCATTGATATAAATTCTTTAATAAAGAATCTAGGCCAAAATCTTTTAATTGGGTTGTTTGGCTTACCATTGAATCGTAACAATTATTTACATATTATATAGTCAAGTCCTTTATTAGATAACTCTGAATACATTCTGCCATTTGCTATCTTGTTTTATAATTTTCTTGGTGGTGTCTTCTGAAGGGCAAAGAGAGAGATAGAAACATCAATGATGAGAGAGAATCATTGATCGGCTGCCTCCTGCACACCCCATACTGGGGATGAAGCCAGCAATCCAGGCATGTGCCCTGAGCAGGAATTGAACCGTGACCTCCTGGTTCATAGGTTGAGCTGAACCACTGAGAACACTGGCCGGGCTCATATTTATATTTTTGAAATTACTAAGATTTATCCTAAATTTCATTACTATAACACTTCTCAAAACTTTTATCAAGATTAACAAAGTATGCCTTAGCCGGTTTGACTCAGTGGATAGAGCGTCAGCTCTCACCTGGTCAAGGGTATGTACCTGGGTTGCAGATTTGATCCCGTGAGTGCAGGAGGCAACTAATTGATGTGTTTCTCTCACATCAATGTTTCTCTCTCTGTGTCTCTACCCCTCCCTTCCACTTGCTCTAAAAATCAATGGAAAAATATCTTCGGGTGAGGATTAACAAAACAAACAGAAAAGATTAACAAAGTAATAAAACAGAAATAATAAATACAAATTACTTGAACAGTCTTCCTGTAAGTTTTCAGAGTATTTTCTTACCTCTAATAAAGTCCAAATTAAAGAGGCAAACATCCTTTTTCTTTTTGAATTTAAAAAATTCATTTGAACTAAATTGAAGCAATTTTTAAGCACTGTAACTTTATTATACTTCAAACACTCATAAGAACGTCTAGAATTGAGATTAGTTAGATCTTTTATTAGTAATTTCCTGTCTTTTAGATCATTAATATTTTTCTGTTCATGTCTTCTGTTTTAAATGATCTAACATACCTTGAATTTTCATGTTCTTGAAAATGTTGTGCTCTTAATTGGGATGCCACAAACAATGATGATGCTATTGCCAATAACTGGTTTCTCTCACTCTCTGTTAACTTGTGTCCTGAGGGAAATCAATCAAGCAATCAATCAAATACATAATGTCAACATCTATGCTTCTATTTTTTAGAATTATGAATCATTCAAACAAGTATACTATCCAGCATCTCTTATGGAGCTAGTATTATTCCAGACACTGGAGCCTGCAGGCGAAATGGGAGGGAGCAATATTATTCAAATGAGACAAAAAATCCTGCTAACTAGAAGTTTATAGTCTAATTTCTAAAAGAAAGGAAAAAGGAATATTAAGCAGGTACAGAACAAAACAATTACAAATAAAAACCATACTCAGATCTCTAGGAAAACCATACTTAAGGCTCTTCACATCTGCTTCTCCTTATCACTCCTCATCCCAAATTTAACGTCTAAGTAGAGGATAAAGGAAAAGTAGAAAAGGAGTGTGGCTGGTCAAGGACATTGGGTAGGGCATGTTTTGTAGTGTGAAGTATTAACGGAAAATAAAGGTGTGATACTCTTGCATGCAGTCAGGGTTTGAATCCCAACCAACCAGCCCACCAATCTCTCTCCTTCCCCTCTTTAGTTCCTAGCATAATAGAGTGGACCTGGGGACAGTGGTCTAGCCTAACAAGGCTTAGGAAGGCTCCTTGGTCTGGCTGAGTCTTGTGCAGCAGGGAAATCTCTATTTGCACAATTCCTCAAAAAGTGTGTGAGTCAAGGCAGGATTCTATATTCCAGGGTCTGCAGGTTAAAATGTCCCTTTCGAGTTTCATTTCACCACAATTTCAAACACTATTATTTGCCACAGTACTATACACAGATAGTAGAGTATTAAATGGTACAGTGTAGGCAATTTGAATGCTGAATCATCAACAAGATGCTACTTGTAAAATTCATAAAAGAAAAAACACTCGGATAGTTATTTAAATTCATTTGAAAGAAATGAGGCAATTCAAACATTATGTTTTAAAAAATCATTTAAAATAGCAATGACTAAAAGTATTCACCATTAGAACGCCGATACTTTCCAGATCTGCAGCACAATTTTCTATGTGGAGGAGCTTCATGAAACTGAAGGGCAGGGAAAGCCCCAGCATGCAGCATCCTCATTGTAAATGCTTTCTCCTGGGCTAATTTCAAACTATCAACATTACATCAAAAAGGATGGATTAGGAGGAGATGTGCACAGTGGTTCTCTCAAGGCGTTTGGCAGCCCTGGAGCCTACGGAATAGAGTCCTTGGAAAGGTGTTTCAACAGTCTAAATGCTACCTTGTCCTTGAAGCCAGCTTTGATTCCCTAAATCAGAATTGGTTTCTTTTGCCTCTACTAAGATACTTTGCTTATATCTTTACTTAGCACTTATTTTAGTCTATCCTGTAATTAGTTCTTTACATGTTTATTTCTCTTGTGATGTAAGCTCAAGAGCACGAAAAATGTATTATTTGTCTTTGAATTTCTTCTAGAGCTTACATCTATTATTTGTTGAAATAATTTTAATGACTGGATCTTTAAAGGCCACACTTCAGTCCATATATCATAGTACCACTCTTAAAGGTAAAGAAATCCTTGACTAAATTCAGGGGGGGGGGGGAGAAGTATAATTAAAGGTATTTTTCTTATACTGAATCAAATGTCTATAAAAATTTTGCAACTTTTCAGGTGATTTTGATCATTTCTTTTGATGAGGCTGGCGATTTCAGTGTAGTAATGCAGCAGAGAAATAAATCCAAAATGTTCACTACAGGACAACAGAAATTATAGGTCTTAAAATACTTTCTCATTTTTTCTTTATTTCAGAATCAAAATACCTTCATCCCCATTTCCATTTATTTTTTTAATCAAAGGAAAATAGCTTTGCAACAATAGAATAAAATTAGCTGACATGAAGAACAAATTCTTGTGTATCCTATTTTTAAAACTTACTCACAATCATTTCAAAGTTCAATCTAGGAACCTTTAGGAACACTGTCCTAGTCTACAAATAAACTTGGGATAGTAAACACCTATCATAAAAAATTTCTATGCAGTTATAAAAATAGGCACTTGCCTATGCATAGGCCTATGATAGCTGGACAGATGGGAAGCAGATGGGTAATCCCAAAGGGGCAAAGTGACCCTGCCTCAAACATATGGAGAAGATCCTGGATTAACTTCAGTTGCCACTTCCTGCTGCTCTTTCAGGCACATATATCAAACAATCAAAATGACACAGTTTAATACATTTAAGACCTGCTCTAGAGAAAAATGGGGGGGGGGGGGGAGTAAGCTGAAGATAAAGAACAAGAGATAGTAGCCATTCAGAGAAGAAAGAACTGACATGAAAATCACATGAGAAAATAAGAGGTAGACATGAAGAATGGTAAATATAGGTATGTACTTCAAAGTCCTTACAGGCAATATGACAACATACAGCATACTCTGAAACTTCTGTGATTTATGACTTTGAATCCTTCCAAAGCTGAATGAGCACTAAAGAAAAGCTGAAAGCTCTAAATTCAATGTCTGGTTTTAGCATATTACTGGTTTTCTAGCCCTGATCTCTCTGCTTTGGCTTCCTCACATGTAAAATGAAAGCTGAGGTTAAAAATTGCTGAAGGCCATTCTAATAACTTATAAGAATTTAAAAATTCTGCATAAGCATAATAAACACAATTATTGTGACAGTGCTGATAATTTCCTACCAAAAAAAACACAATGTAATATATTAAGTTTATCACAAAAAATTTTAATATTAGGTTCTAGGTAAATATCTGAGTTCCCTTAAGAATTTGGAACATTACTGTTACATGTACAGCACAGAGTAAACTCCAATTAGAAATTTTAATTCCCCATTTTCTTCTCTATGTCATACATGCATATATATAGAGACACATATGTAAAGTGTGCATTTATAAGAATCCATACACACATACAATATGCCTGTTTGAAAGGTTCCCTGAAGTATTGTCCTGCTGTTTCTTCTGCCTACTGTTTCATGTCATATCACCTCCACAGATGCATTCACCAGGCAGACACAAAAACATCTGAAAATCCTGATTGAACCTAGAATTTGTGTAGTTGCTAGGGATACAATAAAAAGCAATAACATAAGTGGTTCCTAACTTCATGATAGCATGAAATAATGAAATAATCATGCAAATATAAAACTGTAATATATTAAGACTGTATTTTATATTTACAAAAATTTAAAAGTTCAGGAAAACGACTGATGATTCATTAGTCTTATTTCAGTTCCCAAATAAAAAACATTCCCCATTTCTCTTGGTACTAATGATAAAACCCTGTAGCATTAAAGTTTTGGAAAGAACAATCAAAACAATAATCTCCATTTAGTCTTATGAAAATACAGTACTGTAAATTCTGAGGTAAGAAATTGCTTTGTAAATGTATTCGATAGTTCAACTACATGAAGTTGACCTCAATCTAAATACATTTTCTAAAATGATTGAGAAATTTTATCTAGTAAAAGACTTTAAATGGATATAAAGAACACGATATTTGTGAGAGAATATCTAATTTTCGTATATCCCTAAGTTCATTAGAAATATATGTAGAGGCTTCTTGCTTTCACATGAATAACATTTCTATTAAGTCTCATGTAAGTCATGTCCTTTCTTAATATCATTTAACTATGTTTTTAATGCTCACTAAATGGTTTTCTCTGTCTCTAACTTGATGAGCAATTTTCCTACTACTTGAAAACACTCACTGATAACTTTGCAGTACTAAATTTCACATTCCACTCATTATTTTACTCAAAACCAATTTTTTTCAGAATACAAACCATCATCTTCTTAGACATCTTCATTTTTATTAACAGGAGTAGCAACTGGTATTCTTAAATTTTCAGTGCTAATTTTCATACACATATAGTGTTTAATTATTAAAGAACAGTTCCTGCAGAACTCTTCTGACTTGCAGAAATCAGAAAATCAGGTAAGCTAATTCTCTGGCTATATGTTTGCTTCAAAACTGTACTAGTACACATTCCACATAGTTTAATTCTTTACTCAACAAAATTATAGATTACACATTTGTGAATTACTCATGAATACTCAAAATCATAACTGTCAATAGTCTAGGATATTCTAAGTATGTTAATAAATCAAGTATAATATAGGCCAAAGGCCTTAATTTCAAAATAGAAAAAAGTATACATTACAATAAGTAAAAAATAATAACTTTAATATTAAAATACTTCAATGCATACAAACCTTTAAAGCCATCAGGATATACATCAGAAAGAAATTTAGTGTTGATGTCTCCTTTTATAAAGCGTGAGTTGATTATTACCTCTCGAAGTAATGCAATATTATGTATAACACCTAAAAATAAAAGATCAGATTGAACTGGAGAACAATAAGTCAGTTAAAAATCTAATTCTTATTATCAGGAGAAATTTATCACCACTTTCCTATGATCTAGCAAGAACAATGCAAATTTAATCATCTCATTCACTTCAAGTAACAACAAAAAAATATCTGAACTTGAGGTAGCAATAAAACCTAAATGTAAATTTAAGAAGCTGGTAATTGCTAAGTCAATTCAATGGGCAAATAAATGTCTTTTCAATAAGGGGTGGAACAATGAGATATCCATTTAGGAAAAAAGAAAATAGCTTCAACGCTAACTCACACCATACACAAAAATTAACTCAAGTTGAATCACAAACTTAAAAATAAAACCTAAAAGTGCAAAACACAGAAGAAAATATAGGAGAAAAATCTCTTAGCATGAGATAGGCAACAGATTCTTAGTACACAAAAACTATAAATTATGAAAATAATCAACAAGTTGTATTTCGTCAAAATTTAAAAGTCTGTTCTTCAAAGGATATAGTTAAGAAAATGAAATGGCAAGCAACAGACAGAGATAAAATATTCACAACACATATATCAGACAAAATCTTGTAACTGGAATATATAAAGAATGCTAACAATACAATAATAACTTGACAAACAAACCAAAATGAAAATAAAAGCAAAGATCTGAACAGACATTTCACAAAACATATACAAAAGGCCAGTAAGCACAAAAAGAAAAAAAAAAGTTCAACATCTCTATTGCAAAAGAAACACAAGATATCACCAAACACTAATTTAAGTGGCTAAAGGTTGAGAGACAGATAATACCAAGTGATGGTGAAGATGTGAAAAAAAAAAAGATCTGTCATACCCTTGGGTGGGGAATATAAGTTGATACATCCACTTTGAAACTATTTGGCAGTTTCTTAAAAAGTTAAATATTCACTCTCAAGTATTTACCCAACTTAAAATAAAACCATATGCCTGTACAAACACTTATGCACAAAGGTTAACAGCTTGATTTACAATAGTCAAAAACTGGAAATTACCTAAATGTCCATCAATAAGTAAATGAATTTTTAAAATGTGGTTTGTCCATACAATGGAATTCTACACAGCAATAAAAAGAAATGAATCACTAATATGTACAAAGATAAATCTCAAAATTATTATGAATTCAACAAAACCAAAAATAATGCATACCATATGAGCATTTATATATATAAAAGCCTAAGCAGCCGTCTGACCATCTGACTGGTAGCTATGACACGCAATGACCACCAGGGAGCAGACACTCAACACAGGAGCTGCCAAGCTGTGGTGATGCACCTGGAACCAGAGAGGAGGGAGCCCGATTCCGGGGTGCGTCACCCGAAAACCGCCCTCTCGCAATCCAGGACCTCTCAGAAGATGTTGGAGAGCCGGTTTTGGCCCGATCCCCACAGGTCAGGCCTCTAGTATTAATATAAAATTACAGAAAATGTAAAACAACTTACAGTGACAGAAATCAGATCATGTGGCTACACTGGGGCAGGATTGGAGAGAAGATGGATTGCAAAGGTTCTAAGAAAGCTTTTGTATATTTTGTATATTAAACCTTTGCTGGAGCTACTGTTTGCAAATATCATCTCCCATCTGATTGGCTGCCTCTCTGTTTTGTTGTCAGTTTCTTTTGCTGTGCAGAAGCTTTTTAGTTTGATCTAGTCCCATTCATTTATTTTTGCCTTTACTTCCTTTGCCTTTGGGGTCAAGTTCATTAAATGTTCTCTATGACCAAGGTCCATAAGTTTGGTACCTATATTTTCTTCTATGTAACTTATTGTTTCAGATCTTATATTTAGGTCTTTGATTCATTTTGAATTGATTTTGGTACATGAGGACAAACTGTAATCTAGTTTCATTCCTTTGCGTGTGGCTTTCCAATTTTCCCAGCACCATTTAGTAAAGAGACTATCTTTACTCCATTGTGTTTCTGGCTCCTATGTCAAAAATTATCTGTCCATATACATGTGGTTTTATAGCTGGACTCTTTATTCTGTTCCATTGATATACAGTCTGTTTCTCTGCCAATACCATGTTGTTTTGATTACTGTAGCTATGCAGTATAATTTGAAGTCAGGCAGCGTGATACCTCCAGCTTCGTTCTTTTTTTCCTCAGGATTGCTTTGAATCTACACCTCTCCCAAGAAGATATATGAACAATCAATAGATATATGAAAAGATGTTCAATCTCACTAGCAATTAGGGAAATGCAAATCAAAACTACGAGATACCACCTCATACCTGTGAGTGGCCATACAAGACAAGCAATAACAAGTGTTGAAGAGGTTGTGGAATAAAGGGAAACCTCATTCACTGCTGGTGGGAATGTAGACTGCTACAACCACTACAGAAAGCAATCTGGCGATTCCTCAAAAAATTAAGAATAGAGTTACCATACGACCCAGCAATCCTTCTCCTGGGTATATACCTAAAAAACTCCAAATCATGTATTTGCAAAGATACATGCACCCCTATGTTCATTGCGGCATTACTCACAGTAACCAAGACATCCAGTGATAGAGGACTGGATTAAAAAACTGTGGTGGTACATCACAATGGAATACTACTCAGCCATAAGGAAGGATGAAATATTGCCATTTGCAACAACATGGATGTACCTTTGAGAATATTATGCTAAGTGAAATAAGTCAGTCAGGAAAAGCTAAGAACCATAATATGATTTCACTCATATGTGAGGTATAAAACTAAAACCCATGAACACAACAGTGTGGTGGTTGCCAGAGGAAAGGGGGTTGGGGGAGAAGGAGGTCCTAATATATGGTCACAGGAGAAGATTTGACTTTGGGTGTTGGGCACACAGTGCAATATACAGACCTTGTAACACAGAAATTCATACCTGAAACCTATATTATCACGTCGACCAATGTCACCCCAATAAATTTAACGTTAAAAATCTATAATAATAAAAGTGTAATATGCTCATTAGACCAGACGTCCTTCTGGATGACCTTCCAGATGAAGCCGGAGCTGCGAGGCAAGCCCGGGTCCCGGGGTACCTGCCAGCGGCCAGAGGGAAGCCCGGGTCCTGGGTGCCAGAGGGAAGCTGGTGCTGGCAGCTGGGGGAAGGAAGGCCTACTCTTGCATGAATTTCATTCATCGGGCCTCAAGTAAATAAATAAAATAAAATCAGCTTGTTGAGTTATGCAAGAAAAAAATAAATGAAGTAACTCCTATGGGCATTTAAAAACCAAAAGAAAACTTTTGGAGGTGAAAGAAATGTTCACTATCTTAATTGTGATGATTTCACAGGTATATACATGAGAAGTTTATTATATATCAAGGGAAGAAGAGAAGGAGAATAAAGGAGGAGGAAGATGAGGAGAAAAGCTTCTGATCTAGTAGGAAAAACTGATTTAGTAGGAAAAACTAAGCCTAATACACAATGTCTACTACAAAGTAAAGTTCAAATATAAACTGCTACAAGAGAGACATGAATGGTATCGGGAGAGTTTTATGATATAGAAAGACTTTATGAAAAGAGTACTTGATCTTGGTCACATAGATTACAACGATGTTAAGTACGAATGAAAGGTACTGAAAAGAGGCATTTCAAATCCAGGGAAAACAGGCTTCCATAAGAAGAGCAGGGCAACTGAAACATAATAAAGCTGAAGTTGAAGCAAATCTGAGATTTGTTCATTCCCTCCAGCTTCTGTATAGTTCTAACCTGTACCATTATGCTGTGAAACAAACCTAGAAAGACTGAATCTTATCCTGCTATTCAAGTCTTCTTGAGCCTTCACTTTTACAATGATCAAGTAAGCAAAGAATCTCCCCAGTTCAAGTACCAAGTCCACCTCTGGGTAAGCTATGTAAGCTCTCAAAAGTTTCAGTTTCCTCATTTGTAAAATGGTGATAATAATTGAACCTATTTTGTATGATTGTCAGGAGCTACAAATAGGATAATGCTGAATGCAATGTCTGCCACTCAAGAAGGTTTATTATTATCTTAGTGTTCATTATTATCCTTTGATATGAGAATGTAGAGCAGAAGGCAATCCTATCTAATAATAGACAAACATGGTAATTGACCATACCTTCGCTACACCTCCCATTGGCTAATCAGCGAGATATGCAAATTAACTCAACCAAGATGGCGGCCGGCAGCCACGCAGCTGAAGCAAGCAGGAGGCTTGCTTGCTCCAGTGATGGAGGAAGCCAAGGTTCCCCACCTGCCGCAGCCCGGCTCTGAGCTCCGAAAGCAACAAAGTTTCATAATAGAAGGTAAACAAACCCCAGATACCTGCTTTCAGCAGGCCGTGGCCTCAGAGCTGGAGCGAGCAGGAGCCTCTCGGCTCTCAGCTCCAGTGATGACAACAAAGTTTCAATTATAGAAGGTAAATAAATCCCA
>NW_005353448.1:361445-381298 GCF_000412655.1 Myotis brandtii
TGTCCGACTGCAGCTTAGGTCTGCTCCCCGCTGGCAAGTGGACATCTCCCGAGGGCTGCCGGGCTGCCAGAGGGTTGTCTGATTGCCAGCTTAGGGCCAATCCCCCAGGGAGCAGGCCTAAGCCAGCAGGTGGTCATCCCCCAAGGGGTCCCAGACTGTGAGAGGGCACAGGCTGGGCTGAGGGACCCCGCCCCCCAGTGCACAAATTTTTGTGCACCAGGCCTCTAGTATATAATAAACATTAGATAGAAGTACTGCATCCTAAGCCCCAGCAGTGATCTACCTACCTACTTTCCAATTTCATACTCTGTAAGAATGAAGCTCCACAGATCTAAATTGGTACCTATTTCTATCTTGAGGACATAGCGATCCTAAAATGAAGGGTCTCAACAAACTATTCCCTGCAGGTCATATCGTCTACCACCTATTTTTGTAAATAAAATTTTATTTGAATATAGCAGTGTTTACATATGGTTATTGTCATGCTACAACAATGGAGTCAAGTAGTTGCAACACAGACCACGTACTCCACAAAGTCTAAATATTGCATCTCTGGCTCTCTACCAAAAAAGTTTGCCAATATCTGCTATTAGGTTTTAAAAATGTTGATATTCTGAGCAAATTAATCTACATCTATCAACATGTATATCTATCAACATTTATTCTACCCCTACTACTCATGTCACAATAAGATATCACAGGAAGAAAAATGAGAGAGCTATTATACAGAACCTGTTTTTAGTGAACTTTCAGTAACCAGTGATAGAATTTTTAAAAATTACAAGGAAAAAAGAGACTTAAAAATAAGAAAACTGTGCCCTGGACAGGTGGCTCAGTTGGTTGGAGCATTGTCCCATGCACCAAAAGGTTGTGGGTTCAATCCCCAGTCAGGATGTGTACGGGAGGCAAATGATCAACATTTTTCCCTCACATAAATGCCCCCCCTCCCTTTTCCTTCCTCTCACTCTAAAATCAATAAAAATATATCCTTGGGTGAGAATTTAAAAAAAAAAAAGAAAAGATGCCCTGGCTGGTGCTCAGTGGTTAGCGCAATGAAGGATCTTGGTCAAGGGTACATATTTGGATTGCAGGTTCGATTCCAAGCCTTGATCAGAGCATGTGCAGGAGGCAACCAATCAATGTCTCTCTCTCACATCACTGTTTCTCTCTCCCTCTCTCCCTTTCTCCCTTCTACTCTATCTAAAAAGGGAAAAACATCCTTAGGTGAGGATTAAAAAAAGAAAATTGTGATCCAGAGAGACTGGATAATTATCTAAAGTTTAGTATAATATAAATTAAAATAATAATACATTAAAAATTTTTGAATATGTAAGTATATTGTGACAAACTGCTGGTTTCCCCTAAAATCTGCTTTTCATGTTTTTGACAGTAATAGTCTTAGGTGAACAAAGACCACCCAGACACAGACTGAACTTACCTGTCTTCCTTATAGCTAGACATGACAAACTAATTTCTACACAAGGGACTGTAAGTTAAAGTGATGTATCCAAATCTGGCCTCACTTTCTTGAAAAAAGAATTGCTTGCTTGGACTTCCTTTATTTCTCTCTTCCTGTGAGCTCCTGATATGGCTCAAACTCAGATTTGCCGATGTAGATAAAGCGGAGCAAGCAAGATGGGAATGGGAATGTGCATGTGAGCATCAGTGTCTCCCGGAATGACCACAGAACACTAACTGGCCCCATCAGCATAAACTAGCCAGAGTGTTACATGGGAAGTAAATAAATTCCTGCCCTTTCATACCACTGTATTTAGGAAACTTTGTTACAGAAGGTTACCCCATACCCTAGTGTGTATGTATTAGGAAGAAGGATATATCTTTACAATATGACTTCTTATCTCTAAGGCAATCAATGTCAACAACCCAATACACACTTCTAGGCATTTCTCTATGGATCTCTTTATAATAAACCATACCAACAATCATATGAAAAGTTCTGAGCATCTCTGTTCTCAGAAGATACTATGTGCATAAAATTTTATAAAATCCAATTTTCAATCTCTTCAAACTTCTTTAAAATACTTAGAGGAAGTCCCACAATTCAAGTATTAATATCATTCCTTTTAGCTACACAAATACTCCATGGAAGAAGTTATTACATACAGACAATGATTTGATAAATATCTTTATAACACACGCCCAGGAGAAATGCAGTTATCCTGACCTTGTTCTGTGGACAATGACTGAGTCTACATTCAATCACTAATGTTTCTAAGGCCTTTGTAATTATTTATCTATTGGGAAAGTATCAGAAGGTATAAGAAAGTTCTGGTGAAACCAATAAACCTAAGAAATCATTGCAAAATGTGACATCTTCCTATCTTACAGGTGATATTTAGATAGAGAAAAATGAAGAGCAACTAAAGGCCATATGTTAGGATGCTTAGAAAGACAAAAAGGCAGCATGAATTTAAAAACAAACGATTCCTTGAAAGAGGTCAGGCTATCAAAGGGAAATGAACCCCTTTATTGTATACTTTACAGACAAACTAAAACTCTTTTGATGAAGAAAAGGGTGATAATTTGCCAGAGAGATTTACATGCATAGGAAATGACAGGAGTTCCAGGAAAAGGAAAGTATTTCTGACTTACACTAATTTTCCTGGCTGGGAAAGAAAATAGAAAAAGGTATAGAAGGCCACAAACAGGGTAATATTAGGGAGGACTTTTCATTGCTGTAAAGCAAATGGATACCACAGCTATTTCTAAGTAGAGGCTGAAAGGACCCATGGCCCAAGTGTCTGAGCAAAGTGAAAGAACCGTGTGCCTGAAAAGTCAGAGAGGGGCATTCTGGGTCTGATAGCCATACAAAATACAAAGATTTCACTTGACCTTGAGAGTGACCAGAATGGTTTAAATAGGGCAGATATGACTAGTTATACATTCCATGAATCACTCAAGTTGCTGCTGGAAAAGGGATTGGGGAGGGGCAGGAGTAAAGATGGGGGGAAACCATTAACTGACAATTGCAGGAGACAGGTTGAAAAATGGCAAAGCCTCAGCCCACAGCTGGAAGGTGGACAACACAGATGAAGAAAAGTGGCCAGATTTAAGAGACATTCAGGATGCAGACAGAGCTTGGTGACTTAGCGGCTGTCAAGAGTGGGGGAGATGAGTTAAGCACAGCACCCAAACTTCTGGCTCTACATGATAGAAGATGTCATTTACAAAAAAGGGACAGGTTGAGAGGAAAAGTTTGGGCAAGTTAAATTTGAGATGCCCATGAGATAAGATTGATGATGTCTAAATGATGAGTTCAGAAGAGTGGGCAGATTAGAATGTACATACAGAAGGATACAGATGTCATGGAGGTGGACATGCATGGAAATGTATCCAGAACAAAGTGAGAAACAGAGAAAAGCAAAAATAAAAATAAAAAAAATTCATGTATAATTTACAGGAAAGGATAAAAGTTAGATCAAGGTATAGTTTTAATTTTATTTCTGAGAAATGGTGTTCTGCCCTGGCTGGTCTGGCTCAGTGGATAGAGCATTGGCCTACAGACCAGAGTCCTGGGTTCGATTTTGGTCAAGGGCATGTACCTTGGTTGCAGACTCCTCCCAGCCCAGGCCCTGGTCAGGGCTCATGCAAGAGGCAACCAATCGATGTATTTCTCTCACATTGATGTTTCTCTCTGTCTTTCCCTCTCTCTTCCACTCTCCCTAAAAATCAATAGAAAAATATCCTTAAGTGAGGATTAACAGAAGAAAAAAAAAGGTGTTCTCATGTACAGAATTCAGAATGTTTTTATTTATAAGCTTTTTTGCATAAGTAATGAACAACTTAGAAAGGCAATCTAACTCGGGATTTTTATCCTTACCTCATCCAGTTAAATAAAAATAATACTACTCACTTGATACACTTCATATTTAATTTTACTGGCTTTCTTGGTTCAGCCTAATACTGGTATAAATTTTTTTGCTCTCTGGGTGCCCAATGCCAAAATAAATTACATCAGACTCTGTCTTCAGTAAAATACAACATAGCTTTCAGAAATAGTTAATAATAATGTGAACAAAAATAAGATTATTTTCTGATGTCCAATGATCAATTTGTGACTGATGACATCCAAAAAATTAAAATGTATGAAATTTTATAGAATAAATGATATGTTGTATTTTTATTCCAGATTTAAAGTTTAAAAAGTGCTTGTTTTAGAGAACATAACTCAAAATAATTAAAAGCAAATATTAATTTACATTTTGGATATCAAAGAACAGAGCCACTCAAGCACACAAAGTGAAGCATGGACTTCTAAAAAATCTTTCTACTTGAATAGTTAATACAGCATGAAAATATATACTTTTCTTTTGATAAATGATGTTTCAGGAATACAATTAATGTGCAAAAACATTTTCTCTTTAATATTCTCTGAATAAAATATTACATATTACTGCCCTAGCTGGTTAGCTCAGTTAGAGTGTCGTCCAAATACGCCAAGAGTGTGGGTTTGATCTCTGGTCAGGGTACATACAAGAATCAACCAGCATCAACCAATGAATACATAAATAAGTGGAACAAATCAATGTTCCCCTCTCTCTTCTCTCTCTCCCTCCCTCACCCATCCTGCCCCTTCCTCTCTAAAATCAATCAATAAATTTTAAAAAATTAAATATTACATCTTACCATACAAAATCAAACCATTATGTGTTTTTCTTTCCTAACAACTATAAGGTAAAACACTGGCTAACGTGGGACGACCAAAATCCAGATGCCTTAACTGCTCCCAAAACTACTATATATTAATTAATTCTAAAACCAAATGGGAATGAAAAAAAATGATTTTATACCTAAAAGCTCAAAGGATCAGGTAAGTGGGAAAAAATCATTGAACTGTTCAAAGATATCCCACATATTTGAAAGTTACCATTTTATACTTAGTTTACTTTCTTTCCATGTCCCAGGAAAGGCAATCCCGCTTAAACTGATCCTTGTTCAAACAATAAGCAGACAGTAGAGGTACTCTCTGAGACTTAGTCTATAATTTTAACAATATTATTAATCACATACTCATAAAAATTATGACTCTGAGTTTTGGACTGGGAATTGAGGATGACCTCTGCCAAAGTTCACGAGGTGCCATCTGTATGGGAAATCATGACCAGCCACAGAGGAGGACCCCTAGGAGCAGCCTTCTCCTGACTACCTGCTGCTTCCAAAACACTGGCCAGACATTAGCTCCACACACTGCCAGGATCAAACAGAGGCCAAAGCCACTGCTGACTGCATGGGGACACAGAAGTTAACTTTCACTAATTCATTTTTGCTGTAAAGATTCTTTATTTTAACAAAAACTCACAATCAACTTGGGGTGGGGGGAACATAATTAAACAACTAAACAGTTATCAAACTAGACAGTAAATTGCCCTTCCTTTTCTGTCCTTCATAACATATTTTTTAAACCCCTCTCTTCTTTAGAATTAGTCAGATGAATGATATATAATTACAAATTGCAAATGCATCTGTTTTTATTCCTTACGTGTTAACTTTGGAGAGAGGAGGGTGTATACTCCTCTGCGCCTATTTTTAAAACTTTTTATTTTGAATAATTTCAAAATTATAGAACCTCCACAAAAATAGGATACAAAGAATTACTTATATCCTTTTCCCAGATTCTCCAAATGTTAACAACATCTTATCACATTTATTTGTTTTGTCATTCATTTTTCCTCCTTCCCTCTCTTTCTCTACAGTTTTTTTTTTTGGTATTTTGTTTTTTGTTTTTGTTTTATTCTGAAACATTTAGGGTAAGTTGCAGACAATATGCATTTAACCTCTAAATACTTTAGTGTATATTTCCTAAAACCAAAGTAAATCTCTTATGTAATCACAGTACAATGACCAAATCTGAAAATCAACATTGATAACAGCATCATTACCTAATCTAAAGGCCTTATTCAAATTCCACCAATTGTCCCATTTATGACCTTTACTACAAAAGAAAAAACAATTTTTTCTGGTCCAGAAACTAATCCAGGATGACATATTGCATTTAGTTGTCATGTGTCCTTAGTTTCCTTTGATCTAGATAAGTTGATCCACTTTTGTGTTCCTTGACCTTGACACTTTTGAAGAGTACAAACCATTTATTTTGTACTCTGTCTTTCAATGTGGTTTGTCTGATGTTTTCTCCTGATTATACTCACGTTATACATTTTTTAAAAGAATGTCACAGAAATGATGTGCTCTTTTCAGTGCATCATATCAAGAGGCACATGATGTTGATCTGTCTCATTACCAATGATGTTAATTTTGATCTTCTAAGTTGCTAGGTTTTTCCATTTTTAAAGGTACTATTTTCCTATTATACTTAACTAATTTTCACCCATTAACTTTAGCATCCATCACTAATGATTTTCACCTAAACATTTGGTGTTTGCCAAGTGTTTTTCTACACTTATTAGTTAAAATTCTACTGTAAGGGAAG
This sequence comes from Myotis brandtii, assembly GCF_000412655.1. Taxonomy (NCBI): domain Eukaryota; kingdom Metazoa; phylum Chordata; class Mammalia; order Chiroptera; family Vespertilionidae; genus Myotis; species Myotis brandtii. The sequence goes on from NW_005353448.1 coordinate 367,894, forward strand.
AAGTGTGCCTTCTCCCTCAATTATCATTCTCAACTATTTATATCTATAAGAACTCCTAGACTCTTATTTTATTCCATGGATTTTAATAAATTGCTAGCATTATTTATCTTCTTGCTGAAATTTCCCGATTGGTCAGTGGGAGCCTCTTAAAGCTGGCTCCTGTATCTTTGCCGTATCATTTTTGAACACTTAATTACTTTCTTATACAAGGTATTTTAGGCTCATCTTATACTCTTACTGAAATCAGCCATGTTATCAATGAGTACTGATTCCATTCATGGGAGGATGGTATTTAGAAAACAAGATCTAGATGCCTGGTGTGCTCAATCAAGGGCAATATGTCCCCCAGGGCACATATAGCAATGACTGGAAATGTTAGTTGTCATAACTGAGGAGATGCTACTGCCATTTAGTGAGTAGCGGCCAACGATGTTGATAAATATCCTATGATGCACAGGATAGGCCCCCGCAACAAAGAATTGTCTACCCCAAGATGTCAATAGTGCTAACATGGAGAAACCCTGAGCTAGAGAATATATTTATATATGGGCATACACACATGCATGTTCACAAACATAAACGTATACAATAACATATATTTATATACTTATTTTTCAATCTATGGCAAAAACTAAGAATTCTTTTTCATTTCAACACTGTAAGGTTAATTCTCCCTTACCCATTTCCACATCTGTAACTCCTTTCTCTGACAGTGAGAAATTTGGCTCTTCTTATCCAAAATGTTTTTATTTCCTCAATCCCAGAATAGACATAAACTGGTTTCAGAACTACTAACCCATGAACTAGGAAAAACAAATCTCCTAACTAGAATTTCATATTTATTTACATATATTTTATCTTTAGCTTATCAATCAAAATACTGCTAAAAGTTCTTTAGGCTAGCTGTTTTCTCTCTCCTTCAGCATGAGTATATGATTCATAGACTCCTGTCCATTTGCTTCTCTTTGTATTCCACTTGAGTTTTTTCCCTAGAACATTAATGATTTTACTTATTTTGACTATTACTATAGATCCAAAAGTCAGAATTATACAAAAATGTATAACCAAAGAAGTCTCTCCCCTCATGCCATGTATTTTGTTTCACGCTTCCCAGTCATTTCCAGCAGATCCTTCCTCCATCTCCTGTAGGTACACCATCTTATTAGTTCTGGTCTTGTGTGTATGTGTTTCCACAAATGAGCAGATGTATTTATTTCCCTAGTTATGCACCGATATCTATTCTCCCTTCCTTCCCCTAATAAAAGAAATGCTACTTTTTAGCTTAATATATGGCCACTTGATATCAACTACATTTCTCACCTTCCTAGCAGCTATGTATGACCTTATGATTCAGCACCAATAGGAGGAGAGCACAGAACCTCCACTGCCCCTGCCACCTTCCTGCTGAGGCCTGATGATGGGCACAAACACAATCACTTTGGACCCCAAAATGAAAACCATTTGCTGTGAATATAAGAATCACCTGAACAGCCCCTGACAACATCCTTACAGGGGAAAGAAATTAAACTGTATCTTTCTTAAGTCACTGTTTTTTTTTCTCTTTGCTATAGCTGTTTTAACAATAACCTAATTTTGAAGATCCTCAGGTGGAAAGAAAATAGCACATCCTAGGAAATGAAAACAATAGTGAAGCAGGAAGAAGGAGGGCATGAGAGAAAGTGATAAAAATGAAACTGTGGCATCCACACGAAAGGCAACAGGAAGACACTAAACGGTGTTTAGTAGGGAAGTGATAATTGGGTTTTCACTTTAAAAAGTTTATTCGGTCCATACTGAAGAATGGATGGTGCAGGTAAAGAGCAGGTATAGAGAACCCATTCAGGAAGCTATGCGCCAGTCCATGATATAGATAGTGGTAGCATAGGACAGCAGGGCCAATGAAAAGGAAAGAGAATTAGGAGTTCATTTTGATAAAGGGTACAGCCCCCTCGGAATACCTTCTTAGCCTAAGCACTCTGCATCCAGAAAACCTGTTTCCTCAAGGATTAGAAGAGGTCCGTAATGTGTACACAACCACATCTTTATGCTCATCCAAACACAATGAAACCTATTTTAGGATGGGAAGGTGGTTTAACTAATATGAGATTGCACTAACATTACTCTTCAAATTGCTTTTTTACTTTAACAACACATATGGACATGCCTTCAAGTCATAGTTACTTAGTATTTTACAATGAAGGTGCACAGTAAGTTACTCAATCCTTCATCCATTTAGTCAACACTGGTGAATCAGAATTTAGGCTACTACAAACAATGGTGTTGTAAATGTCCCTGTAAACATCATCTCACAAGTCAGTCTTTTAACTCTCTAGGAAAGATTCCAAAAAACTGAACAAGTAGGTCAAAGGGTATTTACTTTTATTTTAACATCTAACGCCAGGTTGCTTTTCCACAAGACAAGAGCAAGTCACATTCCAAAGATGCCCGCGTGTGCCATCCTTTTATTTCACCTACCCAGTAAGTTTCCAGTCCATTAAAAAATGCTGCTACTCCAGGGTGTTGTTTGAAGGAATCACATAGTGAGGTACTCTCAACAGAGTCACCTATGAGCCCTAATGCAGTACTCACATGACTTTCAAAGGACCAAAAGGGGGTGGTGAGAAAAGAAAGATACCCTCCGCACCTTTGAATTCCCACTCTACTTTTTCACTCCACTATTAAGACATTTACCAATTTATATTATATTCATCTTTATGTATTTTTCACACCAAGTTTATTAGAAATTCCTTGAAATAGGTACAGTTATCACTCAGTCTTTCATGAATTCATTCAACAAATATGAATTCATCAGCTATCATGTGTCAGACACTGCTAAGCACTTGTACCGTAATATACAAGTAAACAAGATAAACACCATCGCTGCCCTCATGTACCTAATATTCTTATGGGATAATCCAACATTTAGCAATTAATTACACAATTTATTCTTCAATTAGTTATGATAAATGCTTTGGAGAAGCAATAGGACAAAGTGCAATGAAAGCTTATAATGCTGCACACAGTACTGAGAAGGACCTAAAATGGGCTTTCAATATTGTTTACATATGGTCTTTCCTACATGATTCAGTCATAATTCTAAGTGAACTTATATTTTACACTTTAAATTTGATGTTAAAGTCCATTATCCTGAAGCTGATGATAATTTATGTTGAGCTAACGTAAAATGATCTTTTGATTACGAATGAAAAGTTGCTAATAACATTTAGAATGCAATTTACTCCTTAAGGGGAGTAAGTGTAACTCTATTTTAATTCTTTAAGTGTAATGGCTGGTCCTAATGCAGTTATCACTACATACCCTAAAGGCTTATAGAATCTCACTTTGTTAGATATTAGAAACTATCCTGTATGCACATGAGGTAACAAAATTGTATTTCCTAGAAAATATTCTATAATTTTCTCTAGTTCATAGAAACAAAGAGCTCTTCTTTCTACTCTCAAGTTAGTCAAATGTAGGCCACAATATTTTCTATCTCCACACATTTTCAAGTTTCATACTTCAAAAAACCAAAGACAATAATAATATAACAAATCTGCTGTCAAACTGCACCCACCATAAGTCTTCAGTATAAAGAACCATTTTACATATAAAAAACTTTACGTTCATCTAGGAAAGGTCATAAATTAAGCTATTTAACCAAACTTATGATTTAAGATATATATGTAAGGTATAAGACTGCTAAAGAAAATTAAATACTTATTCTTAATTAGTATGTCAGTTTAATTAATTCAAGCTTTTTTTTTATTCCACTTAAACAAATATTGTATCAAATTCGCTAGTTAGTAAATCTTCAAGCTATTTTTCTAGAACTCCAGGGATAACAGGACCTAAAATGTTTGCTTTTACCTCGAATAACATAATTATCCAGTGCATCTTCCATTCTCTTCAGTGCTTCAGTTCTATCAGAACCATATGTAATTAGCTAAAAGCAAGCAAACAAAAAGATTTATATAGATATATAGACCAATCCATCGAACAATTCACTTCCCATAATATCCCATATTATCTTTCAAAACTTCACAGTGGTTCTATTTAAATTAAGTATATCAAGATTTTTCTAAATAAATGAATATTTGAATCAAGCTATTTCAGACTTTTCTCCTACAGTTCACTATCACAGTAAAGAGTTATTTGAGATAAACAAAAATAAGCATAAACTTTTTTAAAGGAAAGAAATCAAAAGGAAACATCTGGGATAGTGGGAGATTAGGAAAGAGGTTTTCGTGTTCCCTATTTTTCTGTGGGTTCCAAGTTTGAAACCTTGAATAGCTAATATTTACAAATAACATAATATAGAAGCAATGGGTTCTTGTACTAAAAAACTTACTGTTTGATTTTGTGCTTATTTACATGTATCTTATACAAATTAGCAGTAAAATAGCACTTTAACTATTCATGAAAGAGTTTTCTGGTTATTACATTAGTCAATTTGTAGTTTGCATTTTAGTACATTCAACACGTTTATGTAATACATTTAGTACATTTTAGTATTTTCAATAGCCAGTATGAAAATTCATTTGCAGGCCACTTTTCTGAACAGATATGCATTCATCTAAAATGAAACTATATTCGTTTAAATTGATCTATAATATTTTAATGTATTTTTTATTAAATAGTGTTTCTCTAACAAACAAAATACCTAAAGTTCATTTAAACAAGTGGGAAAAAAAAAGGAAAAAAATGATTTGTTTACTGCAACTACATTAAAAGTCCCCCAAAATACGGGAAAAAAATCTTGAGAAAGATTTATAATAAAGAAGTCATTCTTTAATACAAGTCTAAAAGTTTAGAAAAAATAGAATTTCCTCAATAAAACCCACAATTTTAACAACAGCGGTCAAAATTTCACATTTTATAAGATCTTAAAATTCTGAAGATTTTTAAAAATTTAAAGATTTAAGTAGAGCTAATTTATTTCAGAAAGTCCAATTTAAAAGACAGGTGGGCAAAAAAGAAATCCTATACTCTTACATACAATTTAATTATGTGAAACTTACAAAATTTGTGATTTATAAAATTTGAAGAGAAAAGGTAAAAAGTACTCTGACAAACACAGCCTATCACCCAAACTCTTCGACATCACCTGCCATTCTTAGTTTTATCACAGGCAATTTTCAGGAATGGCCAGAAAACACCCTAACTCCTTCTCACTGCAATAGGCTGGGTTGGTGTCACAGGTTAGATAAGTTTGTTATTGGCTGGTAGTAGTTTGATTTGAGTTGATGGGGGAAGAAGGGGTGTTGGAAACTAACATGATATTGAATTTCACTCTTTAAAGAAAACCTGTTCTGTTTTTACTTTTCCATCAGTACACAAGTCCTTGTTTAATTATAGTACCTGATTCAGATAAAGAACCAGTTTCAAACTTCTTAATTAAATAGGTCTATTGCCCTTCAGAATAAAATTGAAAGAAGCCATTAAAAATTGAACTAACTTTGGAAATCATTGGATCATAGTAAATGCTAATATCACTTCCTGGTTGGATACCGCTGTCAACCCGGACCTGGAAGACAGAAAAAAATGAAAGTAACTTCATATTGTACACATATGTTTCTAACAACAAATTTAATTTCCATGGAACAGATGGATAATTTCAATCTCGACATTTAGCTTCTGGAAAATAGAACAACAATATAGAAATATATAGAGACCAAATGACTGTCAATATTCAGTCATACATATTTTTGTTTTCCCACTAAATGAAGAAACTAAGAAAAAGGGGGTTGGGGAGAGAAGCATTTCTGCATCACTATCCTGCTATGCGTTTGTAGCTATTTGATGGTGTCTCCAACTGAAGCATAGCATGAATGAGGCCCTCACTGCAGCGTCTGAGAGTTCCGGTGAGGACCCCACTCAAGCCATGCAGCAGGACTTGGGGGCTCAGCTCATCAGCCCACAGGAAAGCTGTTTCTGAGCCTTTCATGTCTGCAACACTTTCCTTTTTTGCCTCACCTTCTCAACTGTAAAACACTTTTTTTCTCTTACTGTTAGTCCCCTGAGACTTTACTGTTTACACAGCTTTTTTCATGGCTTTGCTTTGTAAGGACACAGCCCCAATTAGAGTTCTGATTTTGTGATTTTCATGGGGGGCGGGGAGGAATAGTACAAGTTCAAAAAATTCTTTTGAAGAGCCTGATTGCTGTTAACCAGCCAACAAGTTAGTACATCGCTGATTCTTGTTTTCATCTCCCAGTTTGATATCAGCAATAAGGCACAGAGGTTAGCCATGTAAAACTTTTTAAATGAGCAGTTGCTGAGGATGAAATAGTTATTAAATTATGGTGCCTAAGTTTAGGAATCTGAAGTATTTAAAAGCTAATCAAAATACTTAAGACTGTCAAGCATGTCCTAGGGGTCTTGAGGATGGAAGAATTTAATCGAAGCTGCAAGAACAGCAGGACTTTGATGCCCAACATTGTAAAGGGGTGGGAAGAGAGAAGCGGAAGCTCCTCACCTGTGGGAAGAAGCCTTCCTAATAAACAGCAGCTCATCTGTCTGCAGCAAGACAGAAAAAGGTCAACGCAGCGGCTGTTAGGCCTTTAATATTTTAATTTAGGCAATTATCAAGGGACCACATGTAGAACCTCTTGTCTAGGATATCCACACGAGGGTATGATGATGGCTTTATTATATAGTGACATCAAAAGAGAAAGCATAGTTTCATCCCCTTAAAAAAGTCACACTGTTATTATTCTCTTTGTAAGGTTTTAGAAGATAACCTTATAACTAACCCAGAGTACTTTTATTCCTGTATTTGTAAAACACAAAAATTTTCTTTGCATTCACTTTCATATAGGAAAACCTTAATGTTAAATGAAAGTCAATCGGGGCACTTAAAAAATATACTTGGCTTTCTATTTTCTGAAAACATACTTCAGGACATAAACTGAAGTTCTATGAAATTCACAAGCAGTGTTTATTAAAACTAGAAAAGAATTAACGGGGCAGCTGTGAAAGCAATAAAATCATAATCTACCTTCTCCCCACATTTAAATAGCCCCAAAATGGCAACTGGTAATCAAATTATATATCAGAAAAGACATCTCTGAACTGGCAATTTCTTAATTTGAGTGGCAAAAAGTTAAAGAGCTAATTTTACCACCATGTATTATTTAAAACCTTAGCACACTTGCTAAAGCTGTATTTAAAATTGAAATTGGTACAAATTCTAAAACTTTTTACTTTAAACATATTCTATTATTTGCTACATAAAGTGCTATAAAGCCAGTGTGGAACTTCGATGTTCAACCCACTGAAAAATAAAAGGCAATAAAGAATATTTATTACATTCTCCTATAGTTCATAACTTAAAAGTTCAGTTGCCTTGAATAATAGCATCCCAAGAGTTAGGTCACGTAGGGCCCCCAAATATAATTTTGTCTTTGTTATTTATTAAAATTATAATTACAGAAGGTTATATCATTTTCCTTTAAAAGTAAGTAGGGTAATATCAAAATGTATTATATATCATCAACACATATCTTTGTATAAGCAAATCAACATTACCAACAAAGAAAACTCCCACTTATAATTTACTGCTTTTACATATTTTTTCAAATAATAACCAGCTTTCTAAAATGCCTAACAATGAATTAAAAGTCAAATCAAGTCTCCATTCCTCCAAGTGAAACAAAGGCTATACAAAAGAATATATTTAGCTTTTACACTAAAAGCTTTGAGAACAAAGTCAGATAAAATTATTCACAAATATCTGAGCAGAACAAAATTGCAGTCTGAAAATAACAAATTTATAAAATATGGTGGCCAAAGACAAAAAGAAAGTCTTCATATTTGCCATATAAATAAATATTAGGCCTAAGGAAGCATGTGAAAAGTACAAACCGTACTTTAACTCTGAAGTTTGTATTCTTTTGACCAAAATGGTAAGAGACACAAAGGATTTCCTATGTTAAAAATGACTGATGTACTTTAAGAAGGCAAGAAGGGGAACACCCAAGCACCCATATAGGAGAGCCTCAAACCACTGCTCAGAAACCTCTGGCATCATTTAAATGTCTCTCCTCCGTACCAACAGTGGCCCCATCTCCCACCCTTCACTCCCGATTCGCCTCTCCCCCTCAACACAACTCCCAGCCCACCATGTCTACCTGACAAGTGACAGCCCAAGCTGATTAAATGCTTCCAAGGAAGGGGAATCGTGGGCCTCCATGACAGGCCAAAAGTGATCACCATGGAGATACATAATTACAGCTGTCAACGCATCTACTGTCCTGCTGACATCAATTTGATTGCTCCCAGCAATAATGATAGACAAAGCTTAGTGTGCACTCTCCCGCACCCAATCACTTTATCTATTCCTTGGTCCATTTAGCTGACATGCAACATTCACGCAAGCAAATAACAGCAGTAAGCAGAACATTTAAGGCATTTTAATTGTTTTTTCTTTCTATGGATGGCTCACAACCACAAATGTTATTACATAAAACTCCTGCTGCAGCATTAATTGAAGAAAGATTTGGAGGGACAAAGACCGTAGGGGGTATAGTTTGTCCATTATCACTTATACTTTCAACAGGTCTCACGTTCGAAAATTGCAAATTGCAAAAACTTGCGAGGGCAAAATGTTTGACATCCTGCTAGCTATTACAACATGGTGAAAACTTCTAACAACTAGAGTTATCATTACGAATTCTTACTTAAATACTTTTTGTTTGATTAAAAAAAATGTTTAGATGTGTCCCCATAATACTTGTTTTCTCATCTGCTATTTAACATCACATAATGCCTGTTAAATCTTTACAATTTTTTTTCTGCCTTCAGGCTTTGAACACAGCATGGAGTCTTCGACCCTAGAAAGGGTCAAGTCCCTTTAGAAAGCACATGGGCAAAAACAATTTTAAAAGTGAAATAAATCATATATCCAATAACATCTTCAAATTTAGAATTCTTCCTGTAATCTTTCACCATCTTCATGCCAGTAATCAAACTGAATAATCATATTCACAGATGGTACAGCCTTGTCACACACCAGCTAACACCATGTCATATATATGTGCACTTATTACCTTGATTAAAAGAAAGGGTATGTCCTTGTTCTTTTTATGCAATAAAAACTATTTAAAGAACTATTAAATATAGAAGAACAATGGAATAAAGTAGACAGTGATCATTTTTCTTTAACTGGTATAAATAACATGTATTTAAAGTCAGTGACATCCAAAATGAGGTAGCTTGTTTTCCTTAATCCATTTCAATTAACAAGCTGATTTTGGGCTTGAATTTCCTGACATCTGACTATATAGGGAAGCTGGATTAGACTTATTGAAAAGGTTAAATTCTAACAGAAAAGTCATTTCCCATTCTTAGGATTCCATGCTCTTATTAATTACAATTTTTGAAAGAATTAGGAACATTGTAAACTATTATTTATTTAGATTAGAAGTCAGATGTTTCCAGACTTCCCCTGTCAAATGGATTCTGACTTCCTGCACATTATAAAGTACAAAATATATTTTTAAAAAAATTGTAATTCCTCATGAATTTCACTTGTCCTTCAATTTACACCCGTTGGTGTTGACATGCTTTAACATAAAAGTATGACATAAATCAAGATTTTTAAGCCCTCACTTGGTACTACAGTTTAATGACTTACACCAGGTAGATGTATTGGTTCTTGGTACTGAGACAATCTCCCAATAGACGGTAAACCAAAAGACTTGTAGGGGTCCTGAAAGTTCAAAGGAAAGGAAGCACAGTCTTTGAAATACAGATGAGCACAAGGTTAAATATTTACACAATGAAGAAGCATTTATAGGTCTATTTTTCCATACACAGTACTTATCAAATCACAGATTTCAGAATATTACTGTCTTATACTCACTCTAGACAACTTAGAAGTATAAAAATCAAACAGAACTGTAAGCAGAATTTAGCCTAACCTTGATTATACTTTATTGAAATTGGTAAAATTCCAACTTTTTAATAAATCTTCTTAGAAGGCCTTGGGCAAAAATAAAATAACTTAGGCGCTACATCAAAACACACTCAAGTTCAGAACAACAAAAGTAGTACACTAAAGATATTTGTTTTTCTCACTCTCGGAACAGCTCACATATGGTAAAATCTGATAATTTTGTTCTTTAAATAAAGACCTGAAAAGCAGCTTTGTACATGGTAGTAGATATGTGCTCAACTATAAATACCTTAGATCATCAGGATAAAAATTACATAAATTCAGTGTCATAACAAGAAGGAACAATAACACTTAAAATATAATAAAAAAGCATGAACAATAACCAAGCCACAACGTATTTCTCAAGATCCTTAAACAACACTTCCAAACAACTTCTGTATTCTTAAACTCCAATACTGCTGATTTATTTTTTATTTCGACAGACAGGCTTCATGTCTAAAAGTAAAAGACAGTATGTTTTCTTACATTCCAGTTTTAATAATTTGAAAACAGCATTTTCAGACATGATTGCTTTATCTGATTTATAGGTATCTTTATAAAATAACGTGAAAGTACTGAACTGAGTGTTTATGAGTAAAATTAAAATTATGAAGGAAAAGTTTTATCAAAAGCTTTGCAATTTAAATTTTAATTATTACTTTCATGTAATCATAAGGGATGAACTTTTTAGGGAAAAAAAACTGTTGAAAAAATTTAAGTAAATATTGAATTAACAACTAATGTGTGCTCAGGGTAGGCTCTTAAAAATATGGAAATAAATGCTGCAGTTTATTTCAAATATGGTTTGAAACAAGCAAACAAACAAACAAACAAACAAACCCAAGGTCCACTGAAGCACAAGAATATTAAATGCTTTGTTGCCCCTTAAACTGATTGGTAGCTATTTTTCCATCTAGGAAAAACACATGAACATTAATTAAACTCAATCCTTTTAAACTATTTTGAATTATGTCACAATTATCTAACCTTATTTTCTGGTTCAATTCTGGATTACATAATCAAATACTTGACACGGATTATAAAATCCTAACTTTACTTTGTTATTTAACTATACCTAGGGTCTCATGACTCAGATACAATCACCCTCCTTCCTCCCAACATCATTCATTTACCTCAGCATACACCCGACATTCAACTGCCCAGCCGTTGATGGGAATATCAGCTTGTTTGTGCCTGAGAGGGTAACCCTTGGCAACACGGATCATTTCTTGGACTAGGTCCAGGCCAGTAATGCATTCTGTGACAGGATGCTCAACCTGCAAGGCCAAGATCTGCCAGTCAATAGGTGTAGGAAAAGGTAAATAAACAGAAATAAGCAAGAACAAGTCCAATAATTTCTGGGTAAAATAATGTTAATTACATTTAATCATATTTGACTAAAAACTGAGAGATTAAAATTAAATAATAAACACAATAGCATGCAAAAGTATGATAAGAAAAACTAACAACTAGAAAGTATTTGTAAACTATCTGTATCACTTTTCCCAGTTTTTAACTAGAAGTGAGTGGTCCAGCAATGTTTAACACTTTAAATTTCGGTTAATTCATAACCGAAAATTACATATTTAACTGCAGTTCTCAATGTGGCTGATAATCAACCTATTCTGCTACATTTAGCATGGCATCTACAGAGGCAGATTATGATTTTCCAAAGCACTAGTCCAGCCTAAGTCTCACCCACTTGCATGCTTTCACTAACCTGTCCTGACAGGCAACCCGATTAGCGTACTCTTACATCAATGCAGTGTAGCAGAAAGCAGCAGATGGATCCTGCAGGTTGTTTTCCCTCCAGACCTACGTGGGGAGTGCTTAGCATGCACAACAGCAAAACTGAGCCAGTGAAATCACACTGCTCTCTCAGCAAATTGCTGGTAACTACCTTGGATGATGCTGTCATGGGGATCCCTGGCCTTCCACACTAACACATGGGATACACATGTACAAAAACATGCACTGACAGAGAGGGATACTAACAGGGATACACACCATCGTAAATCTGATCAATAGCTTACAAGTTCCTAAACGGAACTGGGCTAAAATAAAGCCACTTATGGCACCGTTAAAGACCAGGTCATCTGTCTCTCACCTAAAGCCTTGAATAAGTTTGAAAATTTTAAATAGAACTTTGGACACATCTGCTGCTTTGATATCAATTTCTTTTCTCATAAAAATTAAGTATGTTCTAAACGCACTTCACAATAGTTTCTTTTTCATGATGTTGTATTTCATACACTCTGACACGGGAAAAGGTCAGTGAACAAACGAATTGTCTTCCCATCTTCAACTACACTAATTGAAGGACAGGATTTAGTCATTATAATAATCCTGAAGCTTATCATAAGCAAACAATGCCATGGTCTTCAAAAAAAAAAAGCTTTGTAAAAATAAACAGATGGCATCCATAATTAGCTCTGTGTGTGTTATGAGTTTGTTTACAGTTTCAACAACATTTTAAGACATTTTGACATAATTTTAATGACAAATCATCACTAAAATAAGCATCTAACCTTTGTAAAATAAATGCAGCACTAAATAAAGATCTTTTTAGATAGTATAAAAATATATTTTTGAAAGCAAATTATGGTTTTGTGAGAAATAAGATTCTATAGTATAAATAAGAAAAAATGTAAAGCCTCTCTATTATTGGTAGAAACAAATTTCATGTGAGAAAGCATCATTCCACTCTAAGTATTCAAGAGGTGAACCTACTATGTACCAAGGGCTTTATATTAATCCTTTTGACACATCTCTGTTAAGTGAGAAAATAATTTTAAAAGCTAAGTGAATGACTTAATTTCATCTTTCTATGCCTATTGCCCAGAAAGTACATACTATAAACTAGGCAATCTACACTAATAAAAGAGAAACATGGTAATTAGCGTACGACCGCTACCCTTCCCATTGGCTAATCAGCATATCCTTATGCAAATTAACTGTCAGCCAAGATGGCGGCCGGCAGCCATGCAGCTGGAAGCGAACATGAGGCTTGCTTGCTCCAGTGACTGCAGACTCCAACGTTCCCCGCCTGACTTGCCGGCCTCTGAGTTGCAACTCTAAGCAACTATGTACTATGTTGCAAATAAGAAGCTAAACAAAACCCCAGAAACCAGCTTTCAGCCTGCCGGGATCTCAGAGCTGAAGTTATACATTGTTTCGATTATAGAACGGCAAACAAACCAGATACGAAGCCTCAGAGCTAGAGCCAGAGCTAAAGCTGGCCCAGAATAAAATAAAAAAAAGAAAAAAAGAGCGGTTGGAAGCTTTAGTCACTCGCCAGCCGGAAAACAGCCCTCAGCCCCTCACCCAGACTGGCCAGCTGGCCAGGCGGGGACCCCCACCCTGATCCAGGACACCCTTCAGGGCAAACCAGCCAGCCCCTACCCATGCACCAGGCCTCCAGGCCTCATAGTAAAAGGGTAATATGCCTCCCAGCACCAGGATCAGCGGAGC
>NW_005353448.1:382288-387620 GCF_000412655.1 Myotis brandtii
TTTTTGTGCACCGGGCCTCTAGTCCTATCTAATAAAGAGGGAATATGCTAATTGACCCTCAGGCCATCGCAAAGATGGTGGCATCCACAGCCAATAAGGAGGGAATATGCTAATTAACTGCCCCGCCCTCAAAGATGGCAGTGCCCACAGCCAATAAGAAGAGAATATGCTAATTGCTGCCACACCCTCAAAGATGGTGACGCCCACAGCCAATAAGGAGGGAGTATGCTAATTGGCTGGCACGCCCTCAAAGATCATGGCACCCACAGCCACAAGATGCCGGCGCCCAGTCCCCTCAGTCTCACCGGGGTGGCAGGCGTGCGGCTGCTCCACGTGCCTGCCTCCAGAGACCCCCAGTCCCCTCAGCCTCCCAGCCGCCCAGGGCAAGTCCGAGGCTCAGGTAATCAGGGCCGGCTGAGGCTTGTGCTGCCTGCAGTGGCAGCAGCAGAAGTGTGAGGGGGCATTGCCTTCCCCTGATCGCCGGGTCGCCTCCCGCCCCTGAGGGCTCCCAGACTGTGAGAGGGGCAGGCCGGGCTGAGGGGCGCCCCCTCCAGTGCATGAATTTTCATGCATCAGGCCTCTAGTTAAATATAAAATGAATGAGTGAATGGACAGCAAATCGAGAGACATGCCTATTACAAATGGTGGAAGTAGGGCCGGAATTTTTGTCCCTCCCAGCATGTTCTGACCTTCCTGATCTTCCTCATGGAAAAATGTATGTGAAAGCATGTAATAAATATAATCAGCTAGATAATTATGTGCTGTTATCCTTTATAAAGCATATTATTATAAACGTTTAAAGAACAAAATTAATTATAAAGCTCTGTTTTACCTTAGAAGGCCTCTTAATAACTGTGTAGAAAAAAAGTACATTGGACCCATAAATGGAATACAAAAATGGATCCACTTTAACCCAACAGAGTTATATAACAGAAACATAACAACATTTTACAATCTAAATTAGTGAGCTGCAAGTATTTCAAAATAAAATTAAGTAGATAACAAATAATAACTGGATACTCAAAGCAAAATCATTACCTACAGAATTTTTTTTAAATATCCACTTAGGTTCAAATATTGTTAAAGTCTACAAAACATTCTAACATGTCTAAATTTTTCAGGTAACAGAAAAATATCTTTTTAAAGTAACACATTGTTAAACCTTTTTTAAAAGAAATTTTTCTAAATACATTTTAATACAATTCCAAAGTTATTAAACAGGAGATATGAAATATTTTCTGTACACCCTGTATTATTATTTTCAGGGATCTTATAAGTGCTTAGATAAACATTGCTTAGATAAACAATTTAGACTTCCCATCCCTGAGAACTTAGAAATAGTTTCCCTCTGCAAGTTGAACTCAACACTTTAGACATCAGAATAGAGTGATACGAAGAAACAAATGGCTCCCAGGCCAAAATATTCAATAATAGTTTTTAAAATCTCTTTCAAAAAGAAAGAAGGGAGGGAAGAAGGGAAAATTAATAGAAAGTGAAAGTGGCTAACTGGGACAAAAGGTTATATAAAAAGAAAACAGAGTCAAAGACGGGTGTCTAGTAAGCCAGCAAGTTCACCCTGTCCTACCTAGAAGAAAAAAATCTAACTATAAAAATATGATGCTAATAAACACTTATTCTGAGAGCTATTATGTGTGTATGTTGGGGTTGGGTGGGTTCCTGTGTCACTTCTGCCTGGGCAACATTGAGTTAACCTAAGTTAAACAGGCTTTCTTTTTAAGAAAGATTCCTCAAACTCAATCTGCCCTGGAACTCAACAAGAAAAAGATATTGTATAGTACTTATTTAACCACACACCTCCTTCTTTTGCAGAGCATCTTTATGGGTTGAGAATTATATGGAACACACTTTCAGAAAAAAAATGCCTTAAACATTCAAAATATAAAACTGAATTTCCTTATTGTGAACCTATCCTCACCAAACACATTTTTAAAAAATATTTTATTGATATCAGAGAGGAAGAGAGAGGGAGCTAGAAACATCATTGATAAGAGAGAATCATTGATTGGCTGCCTCCTGCATGACCCACACGGGGGATTAAGCCCACAACCCAGGTATGTGCCCTGACCAGGAACCAAACATGTGACCTCCTAGTTCATAGGTTGACACTCAAACCACTGAGCCACGCCGGCCAGGCCAAACACATTTTTGAGAACCTGGTTCATACATAGTTTTATTACCCAACAGAAATGTGTTCTAGTTCCAAGAAACATACGAATAAAGGGATCCACTAGATAGTATGATTATACATCAAAGGTTAATATATTGACATTCTAGTATATAAATCTTGTGATTTAGTCAGCAAAGGTAAGATGAGAGAGAGAGAAAAAAAAACAAAGGAGAGGAGGGAGGGTGAAGGGTAGGGTAGAGAGGTAAAGGAGGGAGGGAGGGAGAAAGGTAGGATAGAGAGGTAGGAGAGGAAGGGAAGGAGGGAGGGAGGGATGAAGTGAGGGAGGGGGGAGGACACATGAGAAGAAAATACAAAGGAGTAAGCCTTACAAAATTAGAATTTCTGAATCCTCAAAGGCAAATTACTGATTGGGATAATTCATCAATGTATGCCATCCTGCAGGGTCTATTAATAGCTGATAAGTCAATTTGTACTGGCAATGCCCCATCTCACCATGAATCTTTTGTTCAAACAACTACAATCACCAAATGCCATATTATGGGACGTAATCATACTAAAGGACTAGAATGAGTAAGTATTCTACATGCCACATTAGATGGTCATAATCAGCTAGCTGTTTATAGGTCTGTTTGCTATTTTAATTTATCTTTTTCATCACCATCAAGTAGTCGCTATTGTCAGTGTTTGTGTTTAGACCATTTGTCATTCCCTCTTACTAATCTGTTGTTTCAAATGTATTTCCCAAAAAATAAATAACTGAACTTATCCAATGCAATGAGGTAAATTAGGTTTTGCTTCACCTCTGAGTTTTTTTTAATACACATCCAAGGATATGTTTATTGATTTGAGGGAGGGAGAAACATCTATGAGAGAGAAACATTGCTCAGTTGCCTTCTGAACACATACCAACCAGGGATCAAACCCACTACATAGTTATGTGCCTTGACAGGGAATGGAACCCACAACCGTTTTGGTGTATGGGACGATGCTCCAAACATCTGAGCCACCTGGCCAGGGCTCACCTCTGAGTTCTTAATGTATCAAATTTCAAAGTAATGAATAATCTTTCTGGCACTGTGTTGTCATTTATCTACCTCCATGATTAAATAAATATACTCATAAATTCTGCCACTGCTACTGTAAACTTTAGCCTTATTCCTCATTAAGTAGAAACTAGGAAGTATCTAAAACTAGTGAGTGAAAGTATAAGATATTTCCAGAATCTCAAAGTATATCCATATAAAATACCTTATTAATGACAAAGGGAAAAATAGTAACTGCAGTGGAGAATTGGGAGACACACCATCTTAACCAAGCCAACGCCACCTGTAAAGGGATAGACATCACCTGTCTCCTATGTGATGCCCATAGGTAGACAATGACATTTCTGAGGGATTCTTGCCAAAAATGCATAACCTGAATATAATCATGAGAAAAGAGATAAATGTAAAATGAAGGACTTTCTGTAAAATAAATTTCCTGTGCTAATAAGAAGGGGGAAAAAATGTAAAGGTCATTGTTCACAAAAAATGACTAAGTAATGTTCCAGATGGAGAGAAAATAAAGAGTTAGGACAAGTAAAAGGAACCTGAAACAATTTTTTTCTTTTACTATAAAAAAACTAATGAGATAATTGGTAAAATCTGAATATGACCCACAGATTAAATGACAGTAATATATCACTATTAACATCTTAATTTTGATAACGTAAAAGAATTTTCTTTATTTTAAGAAATAAAGACATATTTAGGAGACAGGAGCACCAGGCTTAAAATTTACTCTGAAATGCTTCCGGTAAAGAAGACATAGACATAGATATATAGATGCAGATATAAATATAAGGATAAAGCAAATGTAAATGCTACTGAAAGGTGTTCAAACATTCTTTGTGATATTTTGAAATTTGCAGTTTGCTGAAATGCACATTCTGTACATCTGAAATAACTTCAAAATAAAAGTTCATAAAAATTAAAGCAATGTCATTAGTTTTTGTTTTTATATTATAAAAAATTGTTAAAGAAAACTGACTTGATCAACATTCTTTACTTTTCAATCAAAATATTCCCATTGTGTTAAATTAAAATAATCAGCAGATAATCAAGCAGATAATTTGTTCAATATATTACCTCTAACTTAAATTTTTAAATATTTTATTGTGTTACTTACCTAGTAATTCCTAAAATTTTAATAGGTAACTTGGTAACAGACAAGTATTCCTCAAACGAAGCAGTATTTAATTGCATACTTAACTTCCAATGAAAATTAACATTGAGGGCAGTTTAAAAGAGGAAAGTCACAAAGAGTGTGGAGAGAAGTCATATTGATGAAATATGTGTTAATGTGGACATTATGGGGGGGGGATAAAAAGTATTCAAAGTTCCTTAAATGGAGAGATATTTGGTTGTAATTGTTTTTCAAATGGTGAGCAGTGGGCCAATTGCTTAGTCAAAACAGAAGCTGTCCCCAAAAGTGGAGTCCCATTGTGCATACCATAACCAACATCTCTGTACAGCACTCAAATTTACAAATCCCTCCATATGTGCAAACTTTTTTCTCAACAATCCATTGTCACTTTACAAAGATACAGGAGGCATAAAGTGAGTAAATATTAAGCAGTACTAATATTTAAATAATGTTATTTTTTAAGTTAATAAAATTTTAGGTAACATCTTTATTAAATACATCAAGTCTAAACTGACATAGTACAAAGAGTTAGTTGGTAAAAGCTATCTTTTGTAAGCAGAACTTATTTGATTCAACTCAGCAAAGCAGCTGGGGTAATTACACAATAGGTGTAATTACCTGTTGAAATATGAGGAAATTGCCCTGTTACCCAAAATTGAGTTTCATATGGTATTTGGCATAACAGCTAGCTTTTTAGTTTGTTATTTCAGCCCAAAAGGATAACTGATGCCATTATTTTTGGTTCTGCTTTTTTGGTTCAGAGAGATTCTTTGTCCAGAATAGAATCTAACATGAACCTATTAAAATTCTAAAGCTTTACCTCCAGAGAATACAGGGCTTCAAAATAAAGATCTAAAGTTATTAGATTTTGATCCACAGAATTCAAAGATAAAAAGCATGTTGGGAAACTGGCCTCAACTCACCTTGAAAATAATGGCTTTATTAAAGAGTGGCCATGCAACAGAACTAATTCTACTATAATTAGAAGCCCAACGCGCG
>NW_005353448.1:387941-429370 GCF_000412655.1 Myotis brandtii
TGCACCCCATTCACATATTGAAGTCCTAATCCCTAGTACTTCAGAATATAACTAATATTTGGAGATAGGGTTTTTAAAGAGGCAATTAAATTAAAATGAAGCAAACAGGGCGGGTCCTAATCCAATATGACTGGTGTCCTTAGAAAACATCAGGACACAGACAGTACAGAAAAAAGACTAGGCGAAAACACAAAAAGACAGCCATCTGCAAGCCAAAGACAGAGGCCTCCAGTAGAAATCAATCCTGCCAACACTTTAATTTTAGATTTCTAGCCTCCACAACTGTGAGGAAAAAAAAATATCTGTCGTTTAATCCATCCAGTCTATGGTATGTCTTACAGCAGCCTTAGGAAACTAACACAGGAACAAATTTGAAAAATTAAAACTAGGTAAGAGTCCAGAACTCAAAGACATCAAAATAGTTTACAATATGCTTTTTCTTTTATCCTCACCCAAAGATATGTTTATTGATTTTAGGGAGAGCGGAAAGGAGAAAGGAAGAGAAACATTGATCAGTTGCCTCCCATAAGCACCCCAACCGAGAATCAAACCCTCAATCTAGGTATGCGCCCTGACCAGGAATGGAACCCCACAAACGTTTGGTGTTCAGGACAATGCTCCAACCAACTGAGCCACCCAGCCAGGGCTACAATATGCTTTAAAGCAAAAACCTAACTGAAATTGCCTGATAAGTTTACCTATTCCTTTGATAATGTAAAAGAATTTTCTTGATTTTAGGAAATAAAGACATATTTAGGAGACAGGAGCACCAGGCTTAAAATTTACTCTGAAATGCTTCAGGTAAAGAAGACAGACGTAGATATATAGATACAGATATAGATATAAGGATAAAGCAAATGTAAATGCTACTGAAATGTGTTCAAACATTCTTTGTAATATTTTGAAATTTTGCAGTTTGCTGAAATGCACAATTCTGTACATCTGAAATAACTTCAAAATAAAAGTTCACAAAAATTAAAGCAATGCCTTTAGAGTTTTTGTTTTTACAACATTTTTAAATAAAGAAAACTGACTTAATCAACACTCTTTGGTCTTCAATCAAAATATTCTCATTGTGTTAAATGAAAATAATCAACTTCTTTCTTTCAACTTTCTAATAAGACTCAATAAATATTACAGAAAGTATAACATACTCTTCTTTGTATTCTCAGTTTCCTAGGAGTTTTATGCCAAATATTCCAGATTATCCTAGATCTACTTAAATCCAGCCAGTCTAAGAACCCTGGCCTCTATGACTGTAAATATAATAAAAAAGGTCAAATTCAGCCCAGATCTATAATGTCCAAAATGTGAGTGGATAAGTAAAACATGATATCCATGCAATGAAATAGTATTCAGCAATAAAAAAGAATGTACTACTGAAACACACTACATATGGTATAAATACAGATGTAACAGGAGAATAAAGAGAGAACCTGGCTAGGCTGCTGATCAACTGAAAAAATCAACAACCATGAGGCAAACTTGAAAAAACTTATAGCCTGAGATAAATGAGCCAGAAACAAATTAAAAAAAAAAGAAAGAAAAGAAAAGCCACAAGAACATAGTAACAAAATGCCCTAAAGAAGGACACTGGTTATTAATTCAATAAGTTCTGATACAGTACCCAAACTAAACAATTTAGTACCTCTTTTGTCTGGAATAAAATACAAATGTTTTGTAGTCACTTCAAACTGCCTTCAGATTCGTATTACAAGCTATTATTCTCATCATGGCATAATAAAGTCTCCATTTTAATCAAAAACATGATTTCCCAGCTAATTATCTAATTAGATAATTTAGTTATAAAGAAATACTTTTAATCAAAATTAATTTCATAAAGGGCAAAATTCTGTAACTTCTAATGACATTTACAACAGAATATAGGCTAAATAAGGAATTCCAAAAGGAAGTATGGTAAGTTTTTAGCAACCACTACTGAGTTAATACCTACACAAACTCTATAAATATTTATTACTCTCAAAATGCATCTAGATAATTTCTACCATCGTGAATTAAAAAAATCAGTTCCATTATTTGATAGTTATACTTTATAATTACAAGAGGGTAATGTTTTTTAATTTTGTACACATAACATAGATTAAAATGCTTGAAATATTCATATGAAAATGGTGGACTGGTACTCACCCTTCACTCCAAACTCCTTCTAGGGTACTCCCTTATTCTACAGAAGACAATAGGATAAAAACTCTATTCCCAGACTCCCTTGCAGCTGAGGTTCTCAGTGCAACTGGAAAAGATTTTGGATGTGTCAATCAAACTCAGATGCATGAGATTTGGAGGGGAAAGTAAGGCAGCAGTGAGGCACAGGCCATCATTCTGCGGGCTTCCCACTGGCAAGAATGGGGGTGAGTTTAGGAGTTTTCTGAAACAGTATTCCAACATGTGATTACTAGTGTTTGTTGTTTTATTTGTTGTTGGTTTGGGGTGAGAGGTGTTAATAAGACTCGGGGCACATATTTATCTAATCCACAGGTATAATGTACCTATAAATCCATCCTCTTGGGACTTGTGGTCACAATTCTTAGGCCTAGGTAGCATTTAGGGGTGGGGGTTTTTAAAAAAATATTATCAAAACACTAAGAATATAGGAAGAAATTATCAGCCAAAATTCAACAAGGAGACATAAATCCAACACTCAACACCATTTTGACCTATAGGCATTTAACATTCCAGGAAAATACAACTACATATCTAAGCTATATTTCTGGTAGCATCGAGAAATTAAATGTACAACTAAACCACAAAGACCAGGGAGAGGACAGTGATAAACCATCCTCACTTTAAGTTGAGGCCATGAAGGAATGCAACCTCAAGGTGAGTGAACTGGAATAAAACAAACCATTCTCTAGAAGTGCAGCTGGCCTTTGTGTGCCCTCGGGAGTCCAAGGAACTTCACACTTAGAATACTGTAGCCACAAATTACTACTGTTCACAGGCATGTGGCAGAAAAATTGAAAAATCTCTACATGAAAGAATCTATCATTCTAGTTTTCAATTTGTTAATAAGGACAATTTTTAAATAATCAATATACAGTTAAAGATGAGAAGGCACACAAGGAACCAGACATCACAACCAAGAAGCAGCACAGACAACAGATCCCACAAAAGTCATTAGGCTTCAGATACGGAAATGAACAGACACACACTACAAAACAAATAAGTTAATTATATTCAAAGAAATAAAAGCCAAATTTAAAATTTTGGTTAGAAGATGAAAGGAGATAAGTTTGAGTCATTTTTAAAGAACCAAATAAAAATTCTAGAACTGAAATATGAACAAATAAAATTAGAAACTAAATGGGTAGTTAAGTACAGTTCAAGAGATAGTAAGAAAGATAGGTCAGAAGAAAATGTCCAAAAAAAGATGAAAGATATCAGAGAAAGAGTAAGAAACACAAAAGATATATTAAGGTCTAACATAAAAGTTTTCTATATATAAATGACTGGAAATCCATAAGGAAGGGAAAGAGATTATGTCAAAAGTGATAATGGTGGAGAATTTTCCAAAAATATTGAAAGGCATTAATCCATAGACTCAAGAAAGTCAATGAATTGCAAATACATATGTGCATTTATCAAAGAAAAACTTAAGAAAATCTTAAGATGAAAGAGAAATTCATAAATGCTATTAAAATATAAAAGTAACCAGAGGCCAGTGCACAAAATCCGTTCACAGGTAGGGTCCCTAGTCCTGGATGGCGATCAGGGTCGATCTGTGGGGCGACCGGCAGGGCGATCAGGGGGCCCCTGCTGGCACCCGACTTGGCTGGCCTGGGGCCTGAGGGAAGCTCCTGCATTAAGTGTCTGCCCCCTGGTGGTCAGTGCATGTCATAGTGACCGGTCATTCCGCCATTCGGTTGATTTGCATATTAGGCTTTTATTATATAGGATTATCTCCAAAGAAGCAGTTGGTAGAATGAGAGCTGAAGTCTCACCAGATATAACCAAAGACAGAAGAAGAATATCTTCAGTGAGTTGATAAAAAATACTGACAAACTATTCCCAGAGTAAAAACAGCTTTCATGAATGAAGATAAATTAAAGTCACTAGCTGTCAACAAAGAGTTTACTACAAGCAAACCTGTGAAATAAGGAATATATTGGTCTCTGCCCCTAGTTCCTGCTAATATTTGGTCTTTGATCCTGGTTCCTGACACAGAGTTTCTTATAATTTCTTGAGTGAGCAGAGTACCTTTAGTGCTAATGAGATAATTCTTCAGGGCTCCTGGATGGAGGTTGGTCTCTAAAAAGACTAAGCCAATGCCGAAACCGGTTTGGCTCAGTGGATAGAGCGTCGGCCTGCGGACTGAAGGGTCCCGGGTTCGATTCTGGTCAAGGGCATGTACCTGGGTTGTGGGCACATCCCCAGTGGGAGATGTGCAGGAGGCAGCTGATCGATGTTTCTCTCTCATCGATGTTTCTAACTCTCTCTATCTCTCTCCCTTCCTCTCTGTAAAAAATCAATAAAATATAAAAATAAAAAATAAAAAAGACTAAGCCAAGATTAAAAGCTTAGAATTTTCCATCCTACATCCATCCTCCAGAGAAAAGGAGATGGGTTGGACAATGAGCTCATAATCAATAATGCCTAGGTGATGAAGCCTCCATAAAAATTCTGGGTTGGGGAATGCATCCATGGCTAGAGTGTGGCACACTCCAATTTCATGGGGACAGAGCTCTGTGCTTGGGACTCTTCCACACCTTGCCCTATGGATCTCTGCACCTGGTTGATCATCTGTATCATTTATCATATCCTTTATTACATAGTAAGCCAGTAAATGTAAATAAGTATTTCTCTGAGCTCTGTGAGTTGTTCTAGCAAATGATCAGATCTGAGGAGGAGGTAGTGGGAACCCCGATTTACAGCTAGTCAGTCAGAAGAAGTACAGGTGATAACCTAGAACTTGTGACTGGCATCTTCAGTCTTGTGGGTCTAAGGCCTTACTTGAGGGATCTGATGCTAACTCAAGGTAGATTCAATTTAACTCCATTGAACTGCAGGATAACCAGCTAGTGGCAGAGAATTGGTCAGTATGGGAGAATACCCATGCAATATGTGGTCAGAATTATGAGTGTGGTAGTAACAGTAGAGAGTAAAGGAAAAAACCAGAGTATTTTCCTTACAAAACATTTAAAGAAATTTCCAAGAGTAAGTAAGGAGAAAAGAAAAAGGTTAAATAAGTGGGTAGAACTAAATGAATGCTAGCTATTTAATAAGAGAATGTCCTGTGATGGATAATTGCACAGTAAACCAGGAGAGGGTAAAAAAAATTAAAATATTCAAAGGTCCTTACACAGTCCAGTGTAGCAGGTGAAAAGGTACTGATTGATATCAAACTTTAATAAGATAAGGATGTATGCTGTTACATATGTATAGGTCCTACCAAAAGATTAGAAGAAATATATATAACTCCCAAACTAATACAGACACAAAATTAAATGATAAATATTGCAAAAGCAAACAAGAAGAAAAGTGAAAAACTACAGAGTTGGGGAAAAAAGATCGCATTTTAAAGACTGTACATTTAAACTCAAATATATAACAATTTACATTAACTTTCTAAGGAGCAAATGGTTTGGAGACAAGACAAAGATTATCACACTTGCTTAAAGAAAATTACCCACTGCTTACAGTGACACATGTAAAATATCTGAATGCAAATAGGTAGACAGTAAAAGGACGAAACAAGATATATCATGCAGAATATAACCATTGGGGCCAAAAATTATTTTGAGCCTAGACTATTAGGTTTAGTTAGGAGAGGAACCACTAGGAGAGGAACAGGACCACTGAAGAAACCTGCCTTTAAGATCCAAAGATACAAAGAATGAGTTGAGACCAAGGCCAAAAAAGAACAACAGAAAACATTCCTCAACATATTCACCAATGATACCTCTGGTAAGAGATTGATATCCAAAATTACTAAAGAACTTATAAAACTCAATATCAAAAACACAAACAATTTCATTTAAAAATGGGCAAAAGACCTGAATAGATACTTCTCCAAAGAGGACATACACATGGACAATAGACATATGAAAAGATACTCAACATCACTAATCATCAGAGAAGTGCAAATTAAAACTACAATGAGATATCACCTCAGATATCACCTGTCAAAATGGCTACCATCAATAAATCAACAAACAACAAGTGTTGGCAAGGATGTGGAGAAAAAGGAACCCTCCTTCCTGCACTGGGAATGCAGATTGGTGCAGTCACTGTGGAAAGCAGTATGGAGTTACTTCAAAAAATTAAAAATGGAATTGCCTTATGACCCAGCAATTCCGCTTCTGGAAATATTATACCTGAAAAAAACCCAAAACACTAATTTGAAAGAATATATGCACCTTTATATTCAATGCAGCATTAGTTACAATAGCCAAGATTTAGAAGCAGCCCAGTGACCATAAGTAGATGAGTAGATAAAAAAGCTGTGGTACATGAACACAATAGGATATATTACTCAGCTGTAAAAAAGCCATCCCTATGGGTCTCCTGCCTGGAATGACTCAGCTCCATCCCCAGCCACAGTAAAGTCCTAAGGAGAGTTGATCCCATTTCTAGGCAATCCAAGTACCACTTACCGCTCTCTCTACTATGCTACACCCCTTAACTATCAGCCCCCAACCCTCAGTCCTAGGCAACCGTTAATCTATTTTCTGTCACTACAGACCAGCAATTTTCAACTCATGTGCTGCAAGAATTTTTAAAGCATGCAACACCTGACTATTTAATCAGCACTGACCTCTTTTCCCTTAGATTGTCAAGTAAAAAAAAAAAAAATGACAACAGCCAACACAATAATAGCCATGGTGTGAACGCCCTGTCTTGAACCATAAATATACAGGACCTGTAATAGAGTTGCATCTTACCAGTTACATCACATACATAGTAAGGTTCCGTCTGATTGGTTAATTCTTGGTATCAGAAATCCTTATATACAAGTATAGGCACCTGATTTTTTAAAAACTCACTTTGGAGCACAAAGGGTAGGTAATTACTATTATTTTTTAAATAAATCAAAATTATACCTTTTTTGTCACATCAGCAAAAATATGTTTTTTGTTGTGCGGCAAAATTTTAGTAATTAGTTTATATGTGCTACGAGATAAAAAAGGTTGAAAATTGCTGCTATAGACCATATGTGTTTTATCTTTAAAAACTTTTTATTGTTAAATATAACATACAAAGAGAAAAGTATATACAACACATGTATGTACAGCTTAATGAATTACTGACACATGTGGTTTTGAATTATGTATTGGATTAAATAGTGTCTCCTGAAAATGCTTGTCTGCTCAGAACCTATGAATGTGACCTTATCTGGAAATAGGTTCTTGGAAGATGTAATGAAGTTAAAATGAGGTCATACTGGATTAGAGTGGGGCCTAAATCAATGACTAGTGTCCCTATAAAAAAAAAGGGGGGGTGGACTTTGGACATAGTAACACAAGAGAGAATGCCATGTGATGATTGGAGTTATGCTGCCAACAAGGCAAGGAATACCAAAGTTTATTGGCAGCCACCAGAAGCTAGGAGAGAAGCAGAGAACAGATTCTTCCTGAGACGCTCCAGGAAGAAACCAACACCTTGATTTCAGACTTCTGGCCTCCTGAAACTTGAGAGAATAAATTTCTATTATCTCAGCCACCCTGTTTCTGATACTTTGTTACTAGAGCCCTAGCAAACTAATACAAACTGCAAAAAAGTGGAAACAAACTAAATATCCACAAGTAAAAGAAGTAAAAAAGATAAACAGTGGCATTTTCTTCAAAGGAGTATCATTTGGGAGTTACATAAAACAACAAGGTTGATTCTCCTAAGCACAATATTGAGAAAAGAAGCCAGGTACAAAAAAATTATGTAATATATGATCCCACTGATTTAAAGTTAAAAAAAAATAAGAAACAGGCAAAATTATTTATACTGCTTAGGTGTGTACATTTCAAAGGAAGAACTACAGAGAAATGCAGGGAGGTGTTTAGAATAAGGTCAGAATAGTACACAGCTCTAGGAAAGGAGAAGGAGGAAGAGCTGAGAAGGGGAGAAGGGGGAGGGGGCGATGGGAGCAAGGCCAAAGTGCTGACAGTTTTGTACTTCTAGACCCAGATTATGCATACATGGATTTTTATTTCTAACTAGAGGCCCAGTGCATGAAATTCATGCGGGGGGGAGGGGGAGAGGATCCCTCAGCCTAGCCTGCACCCTCTTCAATTTGGAACCCTTAGGGGGAATGTCCGACTGCCGGTTTAGGCCCGATCCTTCAGGCAGTCAGACATCCCTCTCACAATCCGGGACTGCTGGCTTCCAACCGCTTGCTGGCCTGCCTGCCTGACTGCCCCTAACCACTCTGCCTACCAGCCTGATCACCCCCTAACCACTCTCCTGCCAGCCTGATCGACGCCTAACTGCTCCCCTGCCGGCCCGATCGCCCCCAACTGCCATCCCCTGCAGGCCTAGTCACCCCAACTGCCTCTCCTGCTGGCCCGGTTGCCCCCAACTGCCCTCTCCTGCCACCCTGGTTGCCCCCAACTGCCCTCCCCTGATGACATGGTTGCCCCTAACTGCCCTCCCCTGCTGGCCGGATCACCCACAACTGCCCTCCCCTGCCGGCCATCTTGTGACCACATGGGGGCGGCCATTTGTGCGAGGGCATGACAGTCAATTTGCATATTACCTCTATTATATAGGATGATTTGCGTAACTATTTGTTTGTGTTCTAGGTACCTTTCTCTATGTTTATTTATAGTTCACAATTTAAATAAAAGAAAAAGGAAAGTGGGAAGAAAATCAAACCAGAAGGAAGTATATCCCTAAAGTCAACAGCTGCAGGGGCAGCCACTCAATTTCTCAACCTTATAATTGGCAGAAATGGCTGTTCTGGAAGCCAGGTTGGTGGTGTAGTTCTCAGAGTCACTCCTGGAAGCTCACTCTAGGTGCCCTTCTTTCATTAATCCCTTTCAAAGATGTGTAAGCACTTAATCCCTTTCTATTTATCATATTTAGAGTAGTTCATCGAGAGAGGTTCAATAAAAAAAAATTAGAATTTCCCATATGAAGTATTAACAGTAGCAAAACAGAAGGCTAGATCCTGCCACCAAATTAACTTGACACTATCCACCATTCCTATGATGTCTTAGCAAAGCATAAAAACTAAGTCTTTATTTAACATTTTCTGAAGTTGATTTTTAACTTTTATAAAACACAGAAAGGGGTAAGCGAGGAAGGGTTAAGTATAGAGGCATGGAGTGGAATAAGAAACTGAGTTTTTGTTACCTGGAGTCTGGTATTCATTTCCAAGAAATAAAAATTCTTCTTTGAGTCCACAAGGAACTCTACGGTTCCAGCAGAAGAATACTTGACTGCTTTGGCAAGAGCTACAGCTTGCTCTCCCATTGCTCTCCGAGTCTCAGAATCCAGAAAAATGCTGCAAGTACAGAAAGAGTGGAACATTTTGAACAAAAATCAAGTTATCTTTTGTGTACATTATATAAAAAAAATCCTTAAAATTTACTCAGATCTGATCATCTGTATCAATTTAAGATTTCATATTATATGCTTCACATATACTTATATGCTTATTGTATTAAGCACGTTTAAATAAATCAACTTGAGATTTTTATAAAGCATTTGAACGTCCCACATTATACTGCAACTTCAATCAGTTTATAAAATATACAACTACTTCAGCTCAGTAATTTTCAACTAGCAAAATTTAACATATATATTCAGAATCATTTCAACCTAAGATTGGGAAAAAAATAAATACTTGGAAACTAACATATACAAATGATCCTTGTTATTCATAGGCTCCATATTTACAAATTTTCCTATTTGCTAAAAGTTACTTCTAACCCCAAAATTAATACTCACAGCACTTTTGTGGTCATTCACAAACAAGCTCAGAGCAGCAAAAAAAAATTTGATATTCCCAACATGTGTCCCAGCTGAAATCAAACAAGGTGACACTCTGTCCTCTTGTTTCAGCTCTCATACTTTAAACAACTGTCCTTTTCACAGTTTCTTTAGTGCCACATTCTCTTTTTTTGGGGGGGGGAGGGGGAGGTCTAGGATGATTTCACTGTTTAAAATGGCCCCCGAGTTTTGGGCTGAAGTGCACTCTGGTGTTCCTAAGTCCAAGAAGGCTGTGATGTGCCTTACAGAGAAAACATGTTTGATAAATGAGCTTCCTTCAGGCATGCGTTACAGAGCTGGGGGGCAGGACTGTGAGTTCAACGACAATGAGTCAACAATATACATTAAACAAGGTGTCTTTCAACAGAAACACACATAAAACAATATTATGTATTAATCAGTTGGTGAAAATGTTCTAACTAGAGGCTCAAAGGCACCTAACCCCTGTATTTCTCCTAGGAGCAATGCTTCAGCATTTACAGATTCATGTTTGCAGTGACTTTATGGAACATAACTACCACAAATAAAATTTAACTGTATATCTGATAAAACCTCAAAACTTTTGTTTTGCAATATCAAAATCACATTCCACCAGGAAAGGAAAGCTGAAATGTTTTCAATAAACCCTGAAAAGAATACTATTGAATAATTTCTGCATTTGCATAAATCTTGCTTCTATACAAGATAGGCCCTGAGAAACAAAACACTGAATACTTTTCTATTTGTGGATTAAAACTGTTCTCAACTTGGGGTGGTGAACACACAATACAATATACAGATGCTGTACTATGGAATTGTACACCCGAAACCTATATAATTTTATTAATCAATGTCACCCCAATAAATTCAATAAAAAATTTAAAAAAAAATTTTAACTGTTCTCAAATGAGTAAGATTAAGATGACATTTTATAAAATTTTTATTATGGAATAGGATAATGTATTTGCATGTACCTATTTTTCGTCTGTAATAATAGCCACTCTTGTCTTACCTAAGCTACATGTCCACTTTTCTACCAGCCAATGTATTTATTTTTAGCAAATCCCAAATTAGATATTATCTATAATAATAAAAGTATAATATGCTAATTAGACTGGACGTTCTACCGGACGTCCTTCCTTCCAGACAAAGCTGTGGAGGGTGGGGTCCGAGGCAGCTGCCGTGGTGGCGGGGCCGAACCCCTTGCACGAATTTTGTGCATTGGGCCTCTAGTCTATAATAATAAAAGCATAATATGCTAATTAGACTGGACATCCCTCCAGACGTCCTTCCAGATGACCTTCGGGACAAAGTCGGGGCTGTGAGGGAAGCCCAGGTCCTGGGTGCCAGAGGGAAGCCGGCGCTGGCAGCCGGAGGAAGGAAGGCCTACTCCTGCACGAATTTCATGCATCGGGCCTCTAGTTATTTATAAGCGGTACATAAGATTCATAACACCTGAATCCAATGATTAATCCTAGCATCACTAAAAGGGAAAAAGTAAGAATTACACTTCTCACCTGTTAAGTATTCTTGCTCTACCTCCCCAATCCCACCAATCCAGCCTGACTCTATTCTAGGTTCTGGCTCTAACTAGCAGTTTTTAAGATATAGGGATATAACATGAATGTTTGGTAAAATACACTGTGGAGTTGCATGCAGCTGAAACCAGAATGTGAAGAATGGGGCAGGAAAATGACCAGATCTTAGCTAAAAAGAAAGGGCGTTACAAGTTAAGGGAATCTTAAAGATGTAAAAAAACAATCAAATGCAAGGGCTGGGCTTTATCTGGAACCTGATTCTAAAAATCAACTGTAAAAAGATATTGATGAGATGATCAGGGGGAATTGAATATTAAGTTGATATTAAATGCTAGTAAGGAGCTTTTACTAATTTTTAAAGTATGATTATGTTACAAAAATAATTTATTTCATAGAAACAGATATGAAATTCATGCAAAGGGCTCGGCCCCCGCTGCCGCGCTAAAGCTTCATCTGGAAGGAAGGACATCTGGAAGGACGTCCAGTTTAATTAGCATGTTATGCTTTTATTACTATAGATAATTCTCCACTACCCTAACAGATATAGGCATAAAAGACATTTTAGCAGTAAAATTAATGCAACCAAAAGAAAGAAACCCAACTAAAGATGAATATCAAAGCATTTGAAGAATCTCTAGTGCAGCTGAGTAAAACTATTTTTGTCATGTCTGGTCTTGTCTTTTCCCTAATCATAAACTCTGCTACTGATACACAGAGTTATAAGCAACCTCATCACCACACTCAAAGCACAGTGCTAAATTCTCACTCTAGGAATGAAACTATATATTCCAATTATGCTAGTATTTCACAGTACACAAATACATATCAAGTCACTATTAATTATCAGTTCTAGTGGTTTTTATTTGAATCCTACTGCTTTAAATTTTCCTCTATTTTTTCTCTACATAGATTAGATGCTCATTTGAAAAGGATAGATAGATAGACAGAGATAAACAAAATTATGATTCAAGGTTTCAAGTTTGTGAAAGATTTTTATCCCAGGTAAGACTTGAGTGAGTTTTAAATAAAAAGAGAAAGTTAATTATATTGGAAGTAATATAACAGAAAAAACAAAGTTGCAAAAAAAGGAGAATCAGAGACTACTGTTATTTGACCAGTATCCATTGTCCCCTTCTTCCACATGACTAGAATTTTAGCTAAGCACATGGTTACTCAAGAAAAAAATGTATTTCCCAGCCACCCCTAGCAAAGTGCCTAACTTCAGATCACTGCCAAGTAATCAACACAGGCAGGTTCTAGGAACCTTCCTAAAGACACAACAGAGCATTCCTTTTGCCTTTTCTCCCCACTTCCTTCTTACATTCTGGTCCTGGGCCATCAGCTAAGGGCCAGCCCCATGTAGGCTGCAGTGGACTGTAGCTGGTTTCTAAGTGTGGTGTCCCAAGAAACAGGAAGTAGAAGCTGGCAGTTTCAGGCCTGGGTACAGCCTCACTTTTATGTAGCCTATTGGTCAAGTAGTCACAGAGCACAGAATGAAGGGGAGGGAACACTGATGCCCCCAACTCCTCAACAAGAGAAGTAACAAAGGATTTGGGACTCTATTTTAAAATACTACACCATGCCATATTTTAACAATTAATATAATTAAAGTGGAATTTGATTTTTACCATTACTCTGTGATTAAAAACTCATTCATATTCACACCTTTTCTTTTCAGAAACTATACACCCTTTATATCAAGTCACTCTGGCTAGGCTGGTGAAAGCCACAATTGGCTATATTCCTTAGAGCCTGGTTACTAAAAACATCAATGTACACTAACTGAGGGTTTTTAAGAACTAAAATAACACCAGAATATATACACATACCAACCTGGCATCAAATTAAAAATGAAGTTCCATGAAAGGTGGCTTGGAAAAGTGTCCAAAGTAGTTCTGATAAATTATGGAATTTCTAAGAACCATGCCCAGGAGCCTTTTCATGGTAGGATAAATTCAAGAAATTCTGGATCAACCTAATTTTTTTTATCGCTTTGATGGATACAATTTTTTGGTGATTTGTTTGTCTTTTAATTAAATTTATTGGGGTGACATTGCTTTGCAAAACCATATAGGTTTCAAGTGTACAACTCAATAAAACATCAACTTTGTGAAATCACCAACAGGAGAGCCTACAAGGCATGTGCCCCAGAAATCCCATATGCCCAGGAACACCCACAGGGTCTATATTACCTACAAGCCTGTGGGCATCACAGCTGGTTATCCAACCAACTTCCATCTCTAATAAAGCCCCAACTTATATTTCAAGTCTCTTATTTTCATGCACTGAAGTACTGAGAAAGATCAGGTGGCAAAGTCTTAATTATAAAAATACTAGAGGCCTGATGCACTAAATTCGTGCATGGGTAGGGTCTCTAGGCCTGGCCCGTGATCAGGGCTGATCTGTGGGGCGACCAGCAAGGCAATCGGGCCCCCCGCCCCCAACTGGCACCCGCCTTGGCTGGCCTGGGGCCTGCGGGCTGGGGGCAGCTCCTGTGTTGAGCATCTGCCCCCTGGTGGTCAGTGCGCATCATAGCGACTGATCATTCAACCGGTCATGCCATCGTTTTGTTGACTTGCATGTTAGGCTTTTATTATATAGGACTAGAGGCCCAGTGCACAAAAATTTGTGCACTCAGGGGGGTCCCTCAGCACGGCCTGTGCCCTCTCGCAGTCTGGGACCCCTCGGGAGATATCCACCTGCTGGGTTAGGCCCGCTACCCAGGGGATTGGGCCTAAGCTGGCAATCAGACATCCCTCTGGCAGCCCGGGAGCCCTGAGGGGATGTCTACTTGCCAGCAGGGAGCAGGCCTAAGCTGCAGGCGGACATCACTCTGGCCGCCCAGCAGCCCTCGGGGGATGTCCACTTGCCAGAGGGGAGCAGGCCTAAGCTGCAGTCGGACATCCTTAGCACTGCTGAGGAGTCAGGAGAGGCTCCCACCACCACCACTGTACTGGCAGTTGTCAGCCTGGCTTGTGGCTGAGCAGAGCTCCCCCATGTGGGAGTGCACGAACCACCAGGGGGCAGCTCCTGTGTTGAGCGTCTGCCCCCTGGTGGTCAGTGTGTATCAGTGATTCCCAGTCATTCTGCTGTTAGGGTCAATTTGCATATTACCCTTTTATTATATAGGATAGAGGCCCGGTGCATGGGTGGGGGCCGGCTAGTTTGTCCTGAAGGGTATCCCGGATCAGGGTGGGGGTCCCGCTAGGGTGCCTGGCCAGCCTGGGTGAGGGGCTAAGGGCCATTTTCAGACTGGCCACACCCCCTTCAGGGTGGGGGTCCCTGCTGGAGTGCCTGGCCAGCCTGGGTGAGGGGCTGAGGGCCGTTTTCAGGCTGGCCACACCCCCTTCAGGGAGGGGGGTCCTGCTGGGGTGCCTGGCCAGCCTGGGTGAGGGGCTGATGGCAGTTTGCAGGCTGGCCAAGCCCCCCAGCGGGCACCCTCACCCCATGAGGGTGTGGCCATCCTAGGTGAGGGGCTGATGGCTGTTTGCAGGCTCGCCACGGCCCCCAGCCACCCAAGCTCCCAGTGGAGGCTGGCTGGAAGCAGGTATCTGGGATTTATTTATCTTCTATAATTGAAATTTTGTTGCCTTGAGCGGAGGCCACAGCCAGCCAGGGCAGGCGGGAAGCTTGGCTTCCTCCATCGCCGGGGCAACCAAGCCTCCTGCTTGCTCCAGCTCCATGGCTGTCGGCCGCCATCTTGGTTGGGTTAATTTGCATATGGTTGCTCTGATTGGCTGGTGAGCATGGCTTGGGGTGTAGCAGAGGTGCGGTCAATTTGCATGTTTCTCTTTTATTAGATTAGATTGGTTTTACCATGACTATTAAAGCAAGTTTAGCCAATAAAATGAAAAGGAAATATATAAAAGCAGACAATTATAAATACTCATGGAGAGACCTACCTTGGTGCTTCCTCCACCACTTTCTGATTCCTTCGCTGAATTGAGCACTCTCTTTCATTGAGCCACAAAGCATTCCCATGTTTATCACCTAAAACCTGAAAAAGAAATACCATCTGAAAAAATATATAGCCATACCCATAGAGCATGTGTCCGTCCAGCTAACGTTTTGTCCATGCAACACCCCTTGGTTTTTAATACTCAAACTGCAGAGAACATATTCATTCCTCTTTTAGTTGATGTTAATAGAAAAAAACTTTATATTTACAACCCAAAAACTCAAAACATTTTTATCAAAAACACTTGAGACAAAAACTCTCATATTACATTTTGAAAGCAGTGAGTAAACTATTATCATCAATTGTACAAATTTTGTGAAGGACACTGAGTGTCAATAAGGGGATACATATTCTAAATGTCCTTGTGCTTAGGAGAGCCATGACTGTTGTTACAAACATCTGTTGTTAACATGATTAACTGTTAATCAGGAAATACTTTTCTATTTATACAAAATACAAGTCCGTTACTTATATATGGATGCTTTTATTGTGCTTTATTTTTGGTATAGGAAACTAGTAAATGGTCTGGGGTTAATATATAGCATACAATAATTTTTCCCATACTATATAATAAAGGGGTAGTATGCGAATTGTCCCCTCGACCAGGAGTTCAGGGAGTTCGACCAGGGGGCAGGGCCGTCTAGGGGAAGGGAGGGAGGCCCTGGCTGGTGGCAGATGGCCAGGGGAAGGGAGGGAGTACCCGGCCAGCCACCGCCTGCCACTAGGGACCCTACCAGTGCACAAATTTCATGCACTGGGCCTCTAGTTTGTAATAATGGGAAATAAGCTTGGATAACAAATAAAACAGTACACCCAGGGAAATTTTAATTCCTGACGAACAATGAAAAAATCAATAAAAACCTGCCCCAAATACTGCAAAGGACATAGTCATACTTAAAAATATATATATATCTGTTTAACAGAAATTCAAATTTAACATGAATCTTATCAGCTAAATCTGGCAACCCTAAAACAGACTCTTTGTTAATGTTTTTGCATGGAATGTTTGATTTTCATGATTGGGATAATCTCTTTTCGGAATTAAAGAGGAAATGCTTATTACTGAATGCATATATTAAACAGAAGTAAAAGCTATTCTACAAACCAAAAAACTAGGCACTAATTTTAGTTCTAAACAGCTCTATGCAATCTCCCTGAATAAGTCATTCAGTTTCCTCATGCATTATAAATAGCAGCTAATATAATCTTAATATTTCATATGGGTACTGAAAAATAAAACAAAAATGGAGATCATCTTTATAACAGATATAGTAAACTATAAAATAAAGTTAATATGACTGCAAAGTTAATTTTTAGAAATAAAAATTAATCTATCAAAACCTCAAGAATGATTTCAAACAAAAGGAAAACATTGTAGTAATAAAATACCAATAAGGTGGAATTTTATTTCTGCGGCTCTTAAAGATAAGTACATCTAAAATTACCACAAGAACCTCTTAAGAAATCTCTCAGCTTCAATTGCTGGTTCTCAATTGTGAAGAACCAGTGAATACTGTGTGCATCCCTCTTACTATCTTGTTGAATGGTGGTATTTTATTGCAGTGTGTATCCTTTTCTCATCATTGTATGTTGGATGAGTAGGTGTCACAGACTGTCTTTAAATTCAGAGGTTCTCCCATCAGAAGAACTGCCCTTACGGGACTATATACAAGAAGTCTCAACCAGACCTGGACCAAGTCTGTAGACAAGATCCTGGTCTTGGAAGGAAAGTGGGTATATTCTGCTTATGGAAAGGACACGATCGTTGGGTGTAAGGGAATAAGCTGTGGTAGCTAATATCCAAAGATGGACCACAACACAACCCAAATCACAGTATTCACATCCTGCACAATCCCATATGGCAATGTTCTAAGCAGACAATTAACTTGAAAAGTGTCACAAAAATGATTCTGTGCAGAAGATATATACAATACATATAACTGGCAAAGGACTCAAATAAAATAGATAGCTACAACCACTCAGTAATTTTTAAAAATCTAATTTAAAGGGGAGAGAGGCAAGTATGAGACTTGAGCAGTAACTTCACAAAATAAGATATCCACCTGGTCATACACTTATAACAAGGTGCTCAATATCAGTAGTCATCAGGGAAATGCAAATTAAAACAGAGATACTGCTACATGTTTGCCAAAATGGCTAAATATCTAAAAATTTGAGAATACCAAGTGTTGGAAAGGATGGCAACAATGGAAACTTTCATATATTGCTTGTGGAGTATATATTAGGACAACCACAGTATCTACTAGAACTAAGCATAACCTTGCCATGTAATCCAAACATACCTCTCCTCAGTATATCCGAAAAAGAATATATATGTCCATAAAAAGACATAGCATTTTATTCATAATACAAAAAAAAACCTAGAAAAAAACATGATACACCAACAAGAAAATGGGTAAAATACAGGTTATTCAAACAATAGTACAGCACAGAGCAATTTTTTTTTAATGAATGATAAAATAGCCTCATGAAAGAATCTCAAAGAATGATGATGTGCAAAAGAAGCCAGGCACAACCAAGTATATATTGCCTGATTCCATTTATATAAAGTTTAAGAACAAACAAAAATAATCTATGGTATGAGATGTCAGAATACCTGTTGCTTTCGGCAATCAGGAGTAGGATTGTCTTCTTTTTCCTCTATGTTTTATTTCAAAAAACCCATTTTGTTTTTGCAACCAACCCCTACAACCACTTTAACGGTTTCATTAAAACCTTAATTTGAGTAGCAAATTTGATTCCTTCATCTCTATACAACTAGCTCCTAGTAGAATGAATATCACAGTGAGCCACACAGACATCTGGTCAACTGAAATGACACAAGAGTCCAGGTCAGGCACTTTTCTTTTTAAAATACCCTAAAATGGCCCAATCTCAGAAGACCAAACGAGTCTCTACGTGTAATATATTTATCCTGCCCAGAGATCTTGGGACGGCTTCTTTCTGGAGTTGGGCGTTTATATCATTCCGCATCCTGACATTCTGGCACTTTGACAAAAGCATACCAGATTCCAAAGGTAGATAGATTATCAATTTATGTACTTTCTCTATTTTATAATTATTCCAACATATCAGAACAACTCACAATCATTCTAACTGGAAGAAAGGATATGTTTCTGATAGGAATAAATGACATATTTAAAGTCATAATAATTAGAAATTATCTTAAAATGTACCAACCTGAATTTCTATATGACGAGGGTTATCAATAAATTTTTCTATTAGTAGCCTATCATCACCAAAACTAGAAGCAGCTTCTTGAGATGAAAACCTAAAACCATCCCTGTAAAGGGAAACAGAAGAACAGTCAAGCAAACAAACAAAAAAATACAGCCCTTAATATAAAAGAAAAATAATTAAATATTTATTTTGGCTTACTTCTGAACAAAGCAGAGGAAAACTCACTTAGTGAACAAATAACTAAGTTAACTTTGGTTGAACTATAGCTCTTCCTCTTACTAGCTCTATGATCTTGGGTGAGTGATTTAACTTCCCTGATCTTAGATTTTATATCTAAACAGGAATATTGGTACTTATTTTGCAGACTGTTAAACCTGAGATTTTAATAAACCATACCAATCATATAAAGTTCCATTTCTTAATCCTGTATAATAAAAGGCTAATATGCAAATCGTCCCCTCAACCAGGAGGTTCACCCGGGAGTTCGACCACGAGGCAGGGCCGGCTGGCCAACCAC
Organism: Myotis brandtii; assembly: GCF_000412655.1. Classification (NCBI taxonomy): domain Eukaryota; kingdom Metazoa; phylum Chordata; class Mammalia; order Chiroptera; family Vespertilionidae; genus Myotis; species Myotis brandtii. Next base: position 407,077 of record NW_005353448.1, read on the forward strand.
CCACGGCCCCTCCCCCAGCCGGTCCTGCCCTGGATCAGCCCTGATTGGGGCAGGCCAGCCAGACCCCACCCATGCACAAATTTGTGCACAAGGCCTCTAGTATATCATAATTCCACTAATAAAAAATATATAAAAGTACATATCCATTAGACTCAATAGTCAGATGCACACAGAAATGTAAATGACCTGGCCAACTGCACAGCTGGGGCAGAACTACAGCCAACAGGAGGATCCTCAAGAACATTTCCTGATATTTTAAATATTCCTTTAAATTGCCTCCTTCACAACCATATAGACAGGGAATAGATGCAATGCAGCATGATATTAATAGCTGGTGATTGTAGAAGATAAATACATGGGATTTTTTGGACTATTCTCTCAAGTTTTGCATAGGTTTTATTTTTCCAGGACATAGAGCAATTTTTTAAAAATGAAGAGCATGGCCCTAGCCGCTCTGACTCAGTGGATGGAGTGTTGGCCCTCAGACTGAAGCATCCCAAGTTTGATTCTGGTCAAGGGCATGTACCTTGGTTGCAGGCTCGATCCCTGGCCCTGGTAGGGGCACATGCAGGAAGTAACCAACTGATGTGTCTCTCTCATATCGATGTTTCTCTCTCTGCCTCTCCCCCACCTTTCCACTCTCTCTAAATGTCAATGGAAAAATATCCTCAGGTGAGGATTAACAAAAAAACAAACAAACAAAAAAAAAGAGCATATATCATTAAATCAAATAGTCTCATGCTTTTGTTAATCTCAACAAAGTTTCAGAGATGATTTATTTATCAAGTTGAAGAGAATAATATTTTAGGTAGAAAATTTGTGTGTGTACTTTTGTGAATTGATGAGCATATTTAAAATCAATATGCCATTTACCGGCCAAAAAATGGTTAAATTATTTACCAAATGATGCCTAATGTATGAATGAATACAGTGATTACTGAATTCTAAATTAAGATCCATAGGCAACAGCAGCACAGCAAACCTCACTGCCAAGAAACTAGAGCAATCCTCAGCATAAAAGAATATGTTACTAACATTAGCCCTGGAGAAATGACTGATAAGAAATCTGAGATCCTATGAAAAGTAAATGCTAAGGCTTTCAGTAAAATTGCTATATAAGTTAAGTGCCATACATACAAAAGGGGAAACAAGGAGAAAAAAAAACTAAAGTTCATAAAATCCACATTTCTTATAAAACCATTATGTTGTGTTTAATATCTTTATTACATCAGTCTTTCCTACAAAGACGCTGTAGCAGATTGTCTTTCCCAAAGATGGTCACAGTGGCCACTCCCATTCCATGTGCTCTTCTAAGAATCTTGCTATTCCCTCTTGATGAAGTGGAATCTAATTCCCTTCCTACGGGATTTGGGCAGAAATATGGTGGAAGGGAACCTACGTGACTTCTGAGACTGGATTACAAACAGTGAAAGAGCTTCCATTTGTATCTGAAACAACTGCCCTTGGATCACTGGGTCCCTACGTAAAAAGTCCACGGCTACCACACTGTGAGGAAGCCCAAGCCACCCATGAAGTCTACATGGCAAACAGGTGTTACATTTAAAGCATAAAAGATAACTTCAACATCTGAACTTCAAAAGACAAATAAAATGGATTCTGTGGTAAAAATGAAATTAAACATGCATGCCTCCTCCCCTTATACTTGCTTCCACCCAAACACAGCAACCAGTCAGCCTGACTTCAAACATTTCACGTACTTAACCAATGCTCGGTAATATAAAGGTAAGTCCCCACTATCAAAAGGAATCAAGCCAGACAGAATTCCAGAGAGGTTAAGAACCAGACCCTTCTTCAATTAAGCTTTACTATTTTGAAGATAAAAGCCCTCACTCTGGCCTTAATCTCTCAGTCTTTCCCAAGAAATTTTCAATAAAACAATGTAGCAGCATAGGTATTTAATACATATAAATCAACACTAAGACCAAGGAGAGAGTAAGAGCAAAAAAATAAGGTAAATAGTGACTGCAAGTAATCCTTGAGTACACTCATCCTCTGCATCAAATCACTCAGCAAATCCTGTTGCCTCTACTTTGAGAATTAAACTCTTTTCTTATCACCTCCACCATTACACTGATGAAAGCCACCACCACCATTTTTCTTGCATGGATTATTGCTAAAGCCTCCCTGATTTCAGAGTTCATGATTCTACTGTCCGTTAAGTATGTTTCAAGATAGCAACCAGTGATCTTTTAAAACTTAAGCCACAAAATCTTGATAACTGATTAACCTGGTTGATACATATATAAGTTCATTACATTCTACTTTTTTATATGTTTGAAATGTTTTATAATTTTAAAAAAGTAAATATCAGGAATTTGCTGAAGTTCCATTAAAGTGACTTCTCTACTCAAAATCCTCCAATGCTCCGTCATCTCACTAAGAATGCTAACGTCCTACATGATCTGCCCCCATTCCACCCAAAACCCCTTGGCCCATCTCCTTCTACTCCTCCCTCCCTCCACCACCTGGCCACCTTGCTGCTCCTGGATCTCTCAAGACATGTTCCAGGGTCGAGGCCTCTGCCCTTGCCTGGGTCCTTTCCTCCTTACTACAATGTGAATTCTCAGTGGGGACAAACCTACATCTTGTTTAGAATGGGTATTTCCTCCAACCTTCTCCAGACCTCTTGAGTTCCTCCTTTATTTTTTATACTCCTTATCACCTTCCACCATAATATATGATTTACTTTGATTTTGTTTATCTCTTTCTATCAGTACAGGCTTTCTGGACCTTGTTTATGCCAGGATCCCTTTTGCAGAAACATGCAGCATATGAACTTTCTGTCAAAATAAGGCTTAAAGTGATTTAAAACACATAGAAAATATACAGAATTGCATAGGAAATAAATTACATTAAAATACAGGTATCAAAATATTTTTAAAACAATTTGGGGAGTCGAAACCGGTTTGGCTCAGTGGATAGAGCGTCGGCCTGCGGACTGAAAGGTCCCAGGTTCGATTCCGGTCAGGGGCATGTACCTGGGTTGCGGCCACATCCCCAGGAGGAGATGTGCAGGAGGCAGCTGATCGATGTTTCTAACTCTCTATCTCTCTCCCTTTCTCTCTGTGAAAAATCAATAAAATATTTAAAAAAAAAAAAACAATTTGGGGATATAATGTATATGGTTCTTTATTCATCAAAAAGCTCCAACAAGTCTAATAATCAGTATAACCTAGAGATATCTATAACTGTAATGTGATAAGATAATACTGTATGTGATTTCCTAAATGGTGAAAATCTCCAGAGATACTACTACTACTAATATAGTTTGCTGCCTATATTGGAGGAAACACTAAACTGCCATTAGATGATAATGAAAGAAATATGTGCTTTTTAAAACTCATCCAGCTGCATGAACAGTCCCTGAAATCTACGGTCTTTGAATTCAAAGGTTAAGAACTCCTGAGCTAGTGTGTAAACTGTATGGAGGAATTAATTATTTTGTTTGTTTCTGTTCCTTGCTGTATTCCTGGAATGTTATTAAAACATAGTAGACTCTTAACAAATATTGCCATCCATGCAATGAGTTTATTCTTGTAGGGTAAGCTTAAGATGGGAGAAGAGAATCTGATATTATCTCAGTCAATATCAGGTCTCAGTGACACTCTGAAAGTGAGACTGAGGTTTAAAGACCTGCATTTGTCATATATCATCACTCCACATCATAAGCCAATTACTTTCTGACACTTAACAAAAGACACAATGGTGTTCTGAGACAATTTTCTTGTTAGCGTTAAAACTATCTGTGTAAGTCCGCAATGTGGTGTCTTCCCAAAAGATTTTAATGGCTAATATATTGCCTTTAGGAGCTTTTTACCTCCTTGTTCACTTTAGAACCTAATTTCTGACTTAATATTGTACTGGATGACTTTCATACCAACTACTCCAGATTGCTGTCATGTAGAAATTTTGAGGAGTGGGAAGGAAAAGAGAAAGAAAGGGAGAAAGCAAAATTAACAGCTTAGAAGACCAATTTACTTCTGGGTAAAGGGTAGAAAATGCAACAATAATTATTCAGTGATTTTTTTTTTTTACCCCTCTCCAAAAAATGACATAAATCTCTCTTACTACCAATCCTGAAAATAAATAAGACTACAAATCTGGAGTCCCCTAAAACCTGCTCATATTAGACAGTTTTTCAAAAAATTATTTTGTATAATCAATGCTTTGGGTTTTTTAATTACTGTTTTAAAATATACTTTTAATTTCTGAACTACTAATAAAAAATGTTCTAAATTTACAATGGAGTGCACTATAAAATGGACATACAGTAATTTCAAATTCAAAAAAATATATATTTTATGCTATCAAAGTATCAAAGTATTTCACTACTTTTATAAACAAGGAAATGAAAGCAAGTACATACTGAGTAATAAACAAATGAAATAATGACACCTTTTAAATATGTGGTTTAAATCTTTGGCTGCACTTAGAATTACACGATCAAATGTTAGTAACTTTTGCCTAGAAAATGGAATCATAACTGTAAATTTTAAAAGTAGACTGTAAAAATGAAAAGATTATCCTTTCTTAATGTTTAATAAAGTAAAAACCTGCCTATAATACGGTAATCATCATGAAAATATAAGTAAGGAAGTTTCTGCATAATTCCAATTTTTCCCATCTAAAATTGGGAAAAAAGCAAAAATTAGATGGTGACTGTAATTATTTCATTATGTTTTTTATATTTGTCTACTTGTCAGATTAATAAAACTCTAGTAACTGTAATTTTCATCAAAAGTATATTTTGGACAGCATCTCACCTGGTCTCTTCATCATCCCAAGCGATTCGCATGCCTTTCCCACCACCACCTGCTGAGGCCTTGATCATGACAGGGTAGCCTAACAGCAGGGAAGAATTAGACAGAAGTTCAGACTTTGATCATTTGGATGCAGGAACATGACAACTGACCACATGTTCAATAACGCAGGAGACAATAACTAATTTATTTAAAAGTTCCTTTCTTTAGAGTCAGAAAGATAACACCAGTATAATGATCTTGCATATATTTTTAATGAGAGTGTGTTCATTTAAAAAAAAAAAGAGTGACTATCAATAAATGTAACATTTTCACCAATAATGAAACCAAAAGCTAAGAAAACATAAATTATTTGACAATGAATTCCAAAACTGGGAGTAAATATAGTATTAACCAACCAAAGATACGTGAAGCAACTTATATAGCATTAAGGAAACACACAAATATACACACACACACTCATATGATTCCCCAAAACTGCTGCTTGGATGCATAACAAACTAAATTCCCTTGTTTCAAAAGTAATGATTTATAGTGCTTGAGGTATTTTTATCTGAAAAGTCACAGGAATCCCCTGCAGCTTTTACCAGCAAGAACTGACATGATGGTTTTGGGAAAAATCAAGCCCTGACTATTATATTACAAAAGTTCCAGATCTTGCTGACATCAATGGAGAAGCTATTGCCCTAAATCCATTCATTCAACAGGGAATGCCTAGACTAGTGGGAATTACTAAAATACAACATAAGGCCCCAAACAAAGGATATTTCCAGGTACAGTTTTATAAGAGAAAATAAAATCAAAAAATTGTTGTTAGTTAGCAAGATTTAATATTTAGACTAGTTATTACAAAGTAAAATTTTTGACAGCATGAGTCATCTATAACAATTATCAAGAGAAGTTGTAAAGTCTTGTTCAGAGGTTTTCTGAAAAACAAGGTGGAGATGCACATGCCTGAGGCCACTTGTTTAGGATTGTTTCTGAAAAATGAAGAGGTCAGTAGTGAGCCTTTAAAGGACTCCTCCTGGCCTGTGACGCTCTTAGAGGCTAAGAGCACTGAACTCTCTCTATAGGATCTTAGAGGGAAAGGGAAGAGAAGGCCAAAGGTCATAGACCTTTGACCTCTAAACCATAAAATAGCACTCTTAACTTCAACTTAGTTAAAAAGGCACTTGCTTCCTAAGTGTTTCATAATTAATTCAATTTTTAAAATTCTGATGTTGGTTATGTCTGTGTAGGATAGCTTTATGCGGGAGTAGCATTTTAAAAGCAATGATAAGTGTAGTGAGAAGAAGAAAGATTAACATATAGTTTTCACATTGGGAGCTTTATATTCTAGGATGAGGAAAAGTACCTAAATAATTCTATCATTAGGAATTCAGAAGAGAAAAGAGTCACAGGAAGGTAAGAGAAAAAGAATTAGGAAAAGCATATTCTAGAAAGCCAAAAAAAATTAATATACCTTCATTCTTACATCACATCAGAGAGCCATAAAAAGAAAAGAAAGTCCATTTGTACTTTCCCTGATGAAGTTTTATTTGGTTAAGATGGTGTTCATTAAACTTCCTCATGAAATGTCATTTTTGTTTGTAATTAGAAAATGATCACACTTTTATCTCCATTATCACAATTACCAGTATGCAAACTGCCATCATCTCTTCCTAGGACTCCTGTAGTAGCCCCCTAACAGAACTCCCCATCACTAGAGGTGGTCCCAGTAAACTACACAGTGGTCAGTGAAATTCTTTAACAATATATTTAGCTTCACCTCTCTCTCCTGCCTAAAACATTAGGTGTTTACATTGTACTAAAAAAAAAATCACAGTTGTATACTGAAAGAAATTATGAACTCAAGGATAGAATCATAAAAGGTAGAGAAAGATGGACAAAGATATACTTGTTGAATCAGAATACCAGAAAAGGCTATGCTACACTTGCCCTAAGAAAGTTAAAAAAAAAATAAAGAAAGAAAGAAAAAAGCTTAAAAGATATTAATCTGAACATCAATTAATTTACCTATCAAACAAAATAAACTTTAACATCCTTTAAATAAAAATAACAAAATCTAAACATTCACAATGTCTACAATCCAATAAAAAATTAAGAGACATGTGAAAAGGCAAAATGTGATCCACAGCAGAAGGAAAATAGTCAATAAAAACAAACTCAGAAATAAAAAGCCTTAAAACAGTTATTACAAATACTATTACAAATTTCAGATATTATAAATACTGTCTGTATGATTTAATGGAAAAATAATCATGATAAGGAAAGAAGTAGAAAATGTAAAAAATTAAAATAAAATTTCTAGGTATAAAAATAAAATGGCTGAAAGGAAAAAAATTCAACAATGTATAAAAAGAATTATATGCACTATGACCAAGTGGGATATATTTCAGTTATGCAAGGCTAGTTCAACATTCAAAAACCAATTAATGTAATCCATCACTAAAGAAGAAAAGAAGACCACATAAGCAGATACTCCAACACCCAATGAGTTCAGCAAACTAGGGATAGAAGGAAATTTCTTAGACTTCATAAAGAACATCTACAAAATACCTACAGCTAACCTCAGACTTAATGTTGAGGATCTATAGATGCTTTCCCCCTAAAATCAGGAACAAGGTAAGTAGGCTCCCTTTTACTAGTCCTATTAAACATGCTCCTATAGTTCCTAGCTTAACCATTAAGACAAGAGAAAGCTAAACAAACTGGTAAGAAATAAATAAAACTCTTCATTAGCAGGTAATATGATTGTCTATGAAAAAAAATCTCTAAAAATCAACAACCACCACCAAAAGCAAACTTCTAAAACTACAATGTGATTATAGCAAAGTTTCAAGATACAAAAGTCATTGCATTCCTATACACCAGTAATGAAAACTTGGAATTTAAAATTAAAAACACAATATCATTTACATTAGCAGCAAAAAAAAAAAATAGAATACTTAGGCATAAATATAAGTATCTACATGAGACTTATTATAAAGCTACAGTAATCAAGTTAGCATGATATTGGTAAAAGAACAGACAAATTAATCAACGGAATAGAACAGAGAGCCCAGAAATAGACCCCCACAAATATAGTCAACTGAAATTTGACAAAGCAGCAAAAGCAATTCAATGAAGAAAAGAAAGTCTCTTCAACAAATGGTACTAGAACAACAAGCATCCATATGTTAAAAAAAAAAAATGAATCTAGACACAGTCCTTCTACCTTTCACAAAAGTTAACTCAAAGTGGACTGTAGACCTAAATATACAATATTAAATAATAGACTTTCTAGAAGATAAGTAGGAGAAAAATCTAGGTGATCTTGGATTTAGCAATAAACTTTTACATATAACACCAAAAGTGAAATCGATGAAAGAAAAACATTGATAAATTGAACTTTATTTTCAAAATATATCTGGTAAAGAACTTGTATCTAAAATATACAGAGCTCTTAAAACTCAACAAAAAGAAAACTAACAACCCAATTTAAAAATAAGTAAAAGATTTGAATAGACAACAAAAAGATTTGAAGATATAAGATGGCAAATGAGCATATGAAAAGATGTTCAACATGATTTGTCATCAGGGAAATGAAAATTAAAACAACATACTACTACACACCTTATTAGAATGCCTAGTATCCAGAACACTGACAACATCAAATGCTATTCACTGCTGGTAGGAACGCAAAATGACCTTACCTAAAGCTAAATAAATATAATTTTACCATATGACCCAGCGGTAGGTATATACTCAATTGAGTTAAAAATTTATGTCCACACAGAAACCTGCACACAAATGTTCACAACATCTTTATTCACAATCACCAAAAACTAGAAACAACCAGGATATCTTTCAAAAGGTGGAAGGATAAACACACTGTTGTATAACCATATAGTGGGATGTTGCTCAACTAAAAAAAAAATATATATATATATGAGCTATCAAGCTGTGAAAAGACATGGAGAAACCTTTAAATGCATCTTGCTAAGTTTAAGAAGTCAAAGTGTAGGACTTTAACTATATGACTTTCTGGAAAGGGTAAGACTATAGATATAATAAAAGAGCAGTGTGTGCCAGGGGTTGGGGGCATTGAATAGGTGAAGCCCAAGGGAAACTATTTTGTATGAAACTATAATGGTGGATACATGTCATTATGTATTTGTCAAAACTCATAACTATACAACAGAGTGAACCTTAATTTAAACTAAGGACTATAGTTAATAATAATGTATCAATGTTGGTTCATTAATCTTAACAAATGTACCACATGAATGCAAGATGTTAATAATTGGAGAAACTCTGTAAAAGGCTGGGGTTGGGGGTATATATGGAACTCCACATACTATCTGTTCAATTATTCTGTAAATATAAAACTGTGCTTAAAAAAATCAAGACTCCTAATCATTTAAAATGTGTGTGTGTGGGGGGGGGGGCAAACATTTGAAAAAAACAGTTCATAAAAGAAGATTAATAAATGGTCATTAAGCATGTGGAAATATGCTCAACAGTATTAGGTATTAAGGAAATAGAATTTAAAATCACAAGGAAATAAAACTACGCATCCATTAGAATTACTTAATTTAAAGAGAAAAGCAATATGAAGTGTTTTCCAAGGATGGAGTAACTGAAACTCTCAAACACTGCTACTGGAAATGTAAAATGAGGGAATGGACATTTTCAAAAGGGATAAAAATGTTTTATATATTAATTGTGGTTACATTTATTAAAATTCATTGTTATGCACTTAAAATTGATGTATTTTATTCTTCATAAAGAATTATTTTTATAAAGCAGTCAAACAAAATGAACAAATTGCCTATAAACTAACAAAAACTAGATGGAGAGCTATGTCTTCAATAGCTACAGAACACAGAACAAAGATTTCAGGGCTATGCTGATAGAAAACTACTATCAACCTGGATTTGCCTATACAGCAAAACTATCTTTCAAGAAAGAATGCAAAATACACTATCATGTAAACAAAAACCAAGTTAACTACTGGTAGAAATTTCTAAAGAGTAAATTCCAGAAGAAAAAACAACACAAAAATAATCCTATTTTCAAAGTCAGGGATGAAAGAAGAAACAATGAACAAAAAAAATAAGCTTTGGGGTAAAGCTAAATAAACACTGGGTGTTTATATTCTACTAGAGACCCAGTGCACGAATTCGTGCACGGGTGGGGTCCGGCCGGCCCAGCCCCAATCGGCGGGGCCAGGCCTTTTGGGAGGAGATGGCAGGAGGTTGGCCCACTGGCCTGCCCCTGATTGGGGCCCAATCAGGGTCTGGCTGGCTGGGGGGAGGGGCTGTGGGCAGATCAGGGTGGTGGGGGCCAATCAAGGGCGGGGCCGGCCGGACTGCAGGAGGTTGGCTGGCTAGCCCCGCCCCCTATTAGGGCAGGGGGCGCAATCAGGGGCAAGGCCAGCCAGAGGGAGGGGCTGCAGGCCGATCAGGGTGGTGGGGGCCCATCGAAGGTGGGGCCAGCTGGGCAGAGGGGCTGCAGGAGGTTGGCTGGCCAGTCCCGCCCCCTACTGGGGTAGGGAGGTGATCAGGGGCAGGGCCGGCAGGGGAAGGGGCTGCGAGGGTGAAGGGCCACGGGGGGGTTGGCCAGCCATCCCACCCTAGATCAGGGTGGGAAGGGCCGCGGGAGGTTGGCTGGCCAGCCTCACCCCCCATCAGGCCAGTTCGCTGGCCACAGTAGGCATCACAGCGACCGGTCATTCCGGCTTTATATATATATAGATAGATAGATAGTAATATATAATTAGTGAGGTAAATAAGGAAGGAAAATATTAGAAAAGGCATAAGGGATCAACAGGTAAACAGCATTATTTATTTCTTTGGTAGGAGAATAAATTTTATACTGAAATTTAAAATAAGTGAATGCATAAAAAAAGTTTAGATTAGGAGAACAGAAGATACCGGAAGAAATGACTCCATTTGAAATTTCTACAATAAACACTGAAAGAATAGAAATAGTGTGTAAAATTTCCATCCTGGTGGAGGGGAATGGGAGGAGAAAATGGAATAAAAGAGAACAAAAGAGATTTAAAAACTAATCATTATAAAGAAACCAGGAATAGAGAGAAAACAAATATACCCCCAAAATGGAACAAACTTAAAAAGCAGACAATATAAGTAAATCAAAAAACAACGGTAAACACAATAAATGTACATGAACTAAACTCTCTGGATAAAAGACACTGCCAATCTGAATGGAAGAAAAAGAAATATATCAGTGCATGTACTTAAAAGAGATACACCTAAAACAACAGTTGATGAGTTGATTGAAAAGATGGAGGAACACACAAGGAAAAGACCAAAATAAGTTGGTTTAGACATATTAATATCACATAAAATCAGATTTGAAAGAAAAAAAATCACTGCATTTTGATAAAAAATAAAATTAGCCAAGACACATGACACTGTCATATTACCTATTAACTTACCTTAAGACTATATAGAGGCAAAACTTAACAAGCACAGAAAGAAATGGAAAATCCACTCATAAAAAAGAGAGATCAAATAGCAAAATGTCACTAGAAGATTTGAACATCCTGTTCGGAAGGTTTGACCTATAAAACACGGCATACAATAACTTGAGAATATACACTCTTTTCAGTCACACATAGAAGATGTATTCAAAGTGGCTTGCCCTGGCCAGATGGCTCAATTGATTGGAGCTGTGTCCCATACACCAAAAAGATTGCAGGTTTGATTCCCAGTCAGCGCACATACCTACCTTGCAGATTGGATACCCAGTTGGGGCACATACAGGAGGCAACAGAACAATGTTTCTTTCATCTCAGTGTTTCTCTTTCTCTCTTCATCTCTCTCTCTAAAATCAATAAACATATCCTCAGATGAGGATTAAAAAAATACATATCCTACATAACAAAAGGCTAATATGCAAATAGACTGAACAGCGGAACAACCGAACAACCAGTCACTATGACATGCACTGACCACCAAGGGGCGAGTGCAGAACATGGTGGGTGTCAGTAGCAGGCGGCAGAGAGCAGAACATAGTGGGCGCCAGCCACAGTGGGATGGTAGAGCAGGTGAGCAGGGGCGCCAGACCGGGCAGGGCACCGGTCACTGTCATTGGGGCAAGACTCTGGTGGTTACTGAAAATTCTTTGCTCCTGCCCGCCGCAATCCCACCTGCAGCCAGCACCGGAGCTGCTGCTCGCACCTGCCACTGGCGCCCAGTGCCAGTCCCCATCAGTGGGTGCGAACAGCAGCTGCTGGCCCCGATCGTCCTTGAGGGCTTCTCCACCTCCCCCTGTTCTTGAGAGGCGATTGGGGCAGCAGCCACCACTCACACCCACTGATGGCACTGGCTCCACTCACACCTGTCAGCATGTGGGAGCGGCGGCAGCAGGAGCGGGGCTGCCAGGAGATAGGAGGGACTGGGCGGGGGCAAGAGGATGGGCCAAGACCCACCCCTGTGCCCACCGCAGCCTCGTGGCCCACAGTTCCTTTCAAGATGCATGAATTCATGCACTGGGCCCCTAGTCATCTTATAAAACAAGGTTCTCTGTCCAGATCACCAATTTAGGTCATTCCCCTTTTCTTATATTGGTAATGGATAGTTAACATCTTCTCTCAGCTTTCTGCCTAAGGTCTTGCCCCTTCCTAAGGGGAGCCTACACCCAATGGTTAGTTGATACAACTGGCCAATTTGAGACTACCATAAAAGACCAACAAACATTCAGAGCTTTCTATAGGATTAGCTAAATCCTTTGTTGAGTATGCATCTCAACCCAATTAAACTTCTCCTTTAATCCAGTTTCCTTCACTCCCTCACACTGTTGGTCCCAAGGGTATTCTCCCAATAAACTTTCTGAGTCTGCTTACAAGAGAATCCAAAGAATAGCAGAGGAGTTATATGGTAGGCTATCATTATAGTGTTCTAAGTGAGAAACTAGTTTAAACAAAGAGAGAAGCAATAGAAATGGAGAGTTGATGAATTCAGGATTTAAGTGATGATAATGGTGCAAAAATTGCAAACCACATAATGAAATATAACACTGAACACTGAAACTTGGAAAAAGCCTCACTGCTAATATCAAAATTGAGACCTCTCTACTTCCTGCCTCTGTGATCTGTGACTATTGCAGATGCTAAAACCTCCATCAGCCTTATTTCCTGAATAAGGCTCCAACAGAACAGAACTTCTTCCCACCCCACTACCTGACCAATGAAGAATAAACACTTAGGACAGTGGTTCTCAACCTTCCTAATGCCGCGACCCTTTAATACAGTTCCTCATGTTGTGGTGACCCCTAACCATAAAATTATTTTCGTTGCTACTTCATAACTGTGATTTTGCTACTGTTATGAATCGTAATGTAAATATCTGATATGCAGGATGTATTTTCATTGTTACAAATTGAACATAATTAAAGCATAGTGATTAATCACAAAAACAATATGTAATTATATATGTGTTTTCCGATGGTCTTAGGGCGACCCCTGTGAAAGGGTCGTTCGACCCCCAAAGGGGTCGTGTCCCACAGGTTGAGAACTGCTGACTTAGGATGAAAAGAAATAAATTTTTGTTGTTTAAGGTCAACAGGGTGGAATACTAGAGCTCTGATGAACTAATGATAATAGATTCAAATAAAAACTAGCACATTACTGAGAGAATTCCAAGGAAATATAATTCAGAATCTACTGGGAAATTTGGCTGCTGTGCAAGACTTTGACACATTCAAAAGTTCCTTTTGAGACTACAAATAAGGAGATAGTTTAAATTCATGCACTATGGGGAAATGAATTCCATTACCAATGCATTACACATGCTGTGTTTATTTGGTCATAATTTTCTACTGATTTTATTGTTCTCTTTTAATTAAAATTAGTTATGTTAGTTTTATCATTATCAATTTAGTTTCGGTGTACCCTTTGGATTAGCAGACTTAACACTAAGGTGATGTACATTTACATTCATATTATCTGGGCTTAAATTATCCAGTAAGTAGAATGTAAACATGTATGTGTTGTACTCCAACTATGAATTATTTATATCTCTACTACGAAAGATATATACAATCTCTAAAAAAAGGTACCTGTAGGTGATCCTTATCATCACTCAGTTTTTCCATTGGAAAATAAAAAAAGAGCCTTTTGCAACACAGTTACAAAGAAAGGTATGTAAGAATAATACATAAATACAATAAAACAAGAGAAAGATGACAGACTAAAAAGAACAAAAAAAAATAGTGGGAACAAATATAATATGGTGTAACACAGAGAGAGAAGTTGTGAAATTATGCTTAAACCCAAAATGTGTATGCTGGAGTAATAAATAAAAGAAAATCTAAACAGCCAAATGACAGTGATAAAGAAAGAGAAAGGGGACACAGAGCACATGTTCCCATCTCCCAGGGACGATCATTCTGACCTCCAATGACCACATCTATACTAATAATAGAGAAATATGCAAATTGTCCGAGGCACCGTCACAGTAACAGTAAGGACTTTACAGCAGGCTGCATGGGGCAACCAGGCCGGCCAGGGGTGTTAGTGAGGGACGACCAAATGACTGAACAAGCAGGCTGCATGGGGCAACCAGGCCGGCCAGGGGTGTTAGTGAGGGACGACCAAATGACTGAACAAGCAGGCTGCATGGGGCAACCAGGCCGGCCAGGGGTGTTAGTGAGGGACGACCAAATGACTGAACAAGCAGGCTGCATGGGGCAACCAGGCCGGCCAGGGGTGTTAGTGAGGGACGACCAAATGACTGAACAAGCAGGCTGCATGGGGCAACCAGGCCGGCCAGGGGTGTTAGTGAGGGACGACCAAATGACTGAACAAGCAGGCTGCATGGGGCAACCAGGCCGGCAGGGGGGAAGTTAGGGGCGACCAGGCCAGCAAGTGGGGGAGGGAGCAGTTAGAGGTGACCAGGCCGGTGGGGGGTGGGGGCAGTAAGGGGCGACCAAACAACTGATCAAGCAGGCTGCATGGGGCAACCAGGCTGGCCAGGGGTGTTAGTGAGGGACGACCAAATGACTGAACAAGCAGGCTGCATGGGGCGACAAGGCCAGCAGGAGGGGCAGTTGAGGGCAACCAGGCTGGTGGAGGGGGCAGTTGGAGGTGACCAGGCCAGCAGGGGCACAGTTGGGGGCAACCAGGCCAGCAAGGGGGGCAGTGAGGGGTGACCAGGCCAGCGGGAGAGGGGGGATGTAAGGAGCGACCAGGCCGGCGGGGGGGCAGTTAGGGGAAGCCAGGCTGGCAGAGGGGGGCAGTAAGGGGCGATCAGGCCAGCAGGCAGAGGTGGTTAGGGGTGATCAGACTGGCGGGGGCGGGGGGGCAATTAGGGGCAATCAGGCAGGCAGGCAGGTGAGCAGTTAGGAGCCAGCGGTCCCAGATTGTGGGGATGGGGCCTAAACTGGCAGTTGGATATCCCCCGAGGGGTCCCGGATTGGAGAGGGGGCAGGCTGGGCTGAGAGAAAACCCCCCCCCCCCCCCCGCATGAATTTCGTGCACCGGGCCTCTAGTTACTTAAATAATAGGAAAACAGCAAAATAAAAAACTCATTCTTTAATATAATTCACACATGCACACAAAAATAACACTTTAACACTATTTTCTTCAACATAGTTGTCCTTTATCATTTCTTATTAAATCTCCTTAGACTATCAAAGATATCTTCTACTGAGGACTAAATTGGAAAATAAATTAACAGGATATGATTGTAAAAAGGGTATAAATTGTATATTTTTTCCAAAGGTTTCTTCAATATGTCTTTAACCACAGAGTTATATACATGTGAAAAATTTTCTAAGCAGCATGAAATAGAGAAAATAAAAGATTTCAGGGCATAGCCAAGTATTTTTATCCTTCTAAAATATTAACAATTTATTCTTCTATATAAAAAAACAAACATGCAACTTTTGTTATTGCTATACCATTCCAAAAGGAAAACAGCCAGGGCAGAGAAGAAAGGATGTCCCTGTTCTTACACATTAATCAGAGACAGAGGTCAAGGCAGTCAGAAGACTAATACCAACAAGAAACATAAAGGAGAACCTAACTTGCAAAACATGAGGGGGGTCACTACCATAGGTTAATGTCAAGATATAATGTTCAGTAAAGGACTCTCATACATTTGAATCTTAGAGTCCTAAAAAACTTCCATTAATCCAGCCTAATGAATCCAAGGACAGCCTACAAGAATTGAATAGCACTGGTCATTAAAAAGCACATAGTCAATTTATTTGAATGATCTTAGATTTTTTTTTTATTATTCTCTATGTGCTGAGAGTTTATACTTAATATTCATGCTCTTCCCAGGTATCTCCATTACAAAACTAGAGATTAAGGGGGGAGGAGGGCTTTAAAAAATTATTGTCAAATTATTATCAACAAATGTTGTGAAAAAAAATCTTTAAAATGTGTGATTATACTTAATTAACTTATAAACTTACACATATATTTCTATCTGAATTCATTCACTGAATAACCACTTGCTGAATATGTATTATGTGATGATCATTGTCTTAAGTAATAGAAATATAAAGGAAACCAACACATGAGCAATTTTACTATAAGATATTAACTAAATAAATATAAAAATATCACTTACAAAGAAAAAATAATTTATTTAATGCAAGTAATCCCACACTATTTTTAGAGAAAAGCAATTCATTAAGATAATTCAACAAAAGGGAAAAGGAGTTATTTCCCAATCAAACTAAGACCCAATAACATTGCAATATAAGGAACATACTTTATGAGATGCTTCTCCAGTTTGATGTTATTTTTTTCCTTTCCTCTAAAAATTCTGAATCATTCACTCTTTCACTTTTCCTTTTAATAAATAGTTACTTGAGAAAAAAAATGTGTATTCTCTTGTTGGATGTTCTATATACATATCTGTAAGGTCTAATTGGTTTTTAGTGTTGTTGAAGATCTCTATTTCCTTATTGATCTGCTCTGTGGATGTTCTCTCCATTATTTAAAGTGTGAAATTGAACTTTCCAACTGTTTTGTAGCACTGTCTATTCCTCCTTTCAATTCTGTCAATGTTTACTTCATAGATTTTTGGTCTTCGCTGTTTATATGTTTATAATAGTATGTTTATAATAATCAGTATGTAATGTCTTTGTCTCTTTCAACAGTTTTAAACTTAAAGTCTATTTTGTCTGATATTCATATAGCCACTCCAGCTCTCTTTTAGTTACTACTTGCATGGGGTATTTCTTTCCATCCTTTCACTTTTAATTTATTTCTGTCTCTGAATCTATAGTGAGTTTCTTATTGACAGTATACTATAGTTGGATGATGTTTTTTTATCATGCTATCTGCCACAGTGAGATATCATTCCACACACACCTGGATGACCACAATATTAAAAAAGGAAGGAAGGAAGGAAGGAAGGAAGGAAGGAAGGAAGGAAGGAAGGAAGGAAGGAAGAAAAAAGGAGGGAGGGAGGGAGGGAAACTATTGGCAAGGATTTGAGAAAACTGAAACCCTCTTACATTGCGCGTAGTAATGTGAAATGGTTCATCTGCTATTAAAAAAAAACAAAAACAAACTTTGATGGTCCCTCAAAAAATTAAACATAAAATTACCATATAACCCAGCACTTCTACAAAGACCAGAAAGAAAAATTAAAAACAAATGTATGTACACTCATGTTCAGAGCTGCACTATTTCCAATAGTCTAGAAGTGGCAATGGCCCAAATGCCATTCCATAGGTGAATGAATAAACAAAATGCTATATATACACATACATGGATTATTATTCAATCATAAAAAGGAATGAAGTACTGATACATGATAAAACATGATGAACTATATGTGAAAAAAACTAGACATAGGTCACATGTATGATTCTATTTATATGAAATAACCAGAATAGATAAATCCATAGAGACAAAAAGTAAATTAGTGGTTGCCAGGGACAAGGGAGATAAGTAGTGAGTACTAATGGATACAGGGTTTCTTTTGGGGATAATAAAAGTATTTAGAAATGCCTCTGGGCATGGGAGGAGGGGTGAGGGAAGAGTATGAGGATTAACTTGTAAGGAGGATGAGGGGACTCTGTGGAGTGGCAGTAATGTTCAATATGCTGGTGGGGTTTTGGGCTATACAGATGACACATCTATCAAAACAAACATACAGACTTAAAATTTGTTCATGTTACTATACACAAACTTCTCCTTGAGATAACAAAATTTGATGGAAATATTGAATTCAGTTCATGATATTTATGTTGAAGTATTTATTGGGATGCACACTAATAACTGCAATGTACTTTGAAATGCACCAATATTAAGATGAATTAACAAATGGATAGATTAAGTGATAAAGCAAATCTAGCAAAAGATAAATAGTGGAATCTTGGTGTTGGGTATACAGGTACACAATGTAAACTTCTTTCAAAATGTCTTATGGTTGAAATTTTTCAAAATAATACATTGAGGAAAAAGTTAACAAACAAGAAAAATATATATACATAAAAGTCATAAATACTATGCAGTAGTTTATAATATAGGTATGATAGAATGATCATGTGGCAATATTAGAGTATCTTCTCTCAAAGACATTAACATTTAAGCCAAGAGGTAAAGGGGAGCCATTCATGTGAGGACATCAGCAAGAGTATTCCAGGCTCCCCTCCTACCAAAAAAATAAAATAAAAAATAAAAAATTTTCTATGGCCCTGAAATTGGGTGTGTTCAAGAAAGCCAGTGTGACTAAAGTACAGTAGAAGGAAGGTAGATTGGAGAGAAGGGAGGTGCCAAATTAAAGATTTTTTATATATATATTTTATTGATTTTTTACAGAGAGGAGGGGAGAGGGATAGAGAGTTAGAGACATCCATGAGAGAGAAACATCGATCAGCTGCCTCCTGCACACCCCCTACTGGGGATGTGCCCACAACCAAGGTACATGCCCTTGACCGGAATCAAACCTGGGACCCTTCAGTCTGCAGGCCGATGCTCTATCCACTGAGCCAAACCGGTTAGGGCACAAATTAAAGATTTATAGTCAGGGTAAGGAATTTTTATTTTATCTTAGTGCAATGAAAAGCCATTAGAGGTTTTAAAGAAGGGATGGGGTGAAATGAGATAAATGTGTCCCTATTATTTAGAGTTTTAAAATATCACACTGACTGCTATGTGAAGAATGGCTTTGAAGTGTTTAAGAAAAAGTACAGTCCCTGCAAGGACAATGGTAGTTTGGAATAGAGTGTTGGTAGTAAAGATAGTGAGCAGTGAGTATGAGAGATATTTTGAGTGAAGAATGACAGTATCTATTGACGGACTGACAATAGAATGACAGGAAGAAAGGCACTAGGATAGAACTTGGGTTTTAGTCACTGAGTGAACGAAGTGACATTTAATGAGATGTAGAAGCTATAGAAGAAGCCGGTTTGGAGCATGGTGGACCTGAGGATCAAAAATATTTAAATTAGGCATGATTTGTGATTTTAGGCAAAAGAAAAGAATGCGAATAATCTGGAAATTGTTAAAGGACAGGTTTTAGATTTAGAATTTCTTTTCCTTTTAAGAATCAATTTTGGCTTAATTGTATTAAGGGCCTTTGATCCAGTAAAAAGATCAAACTTTAATGCAAATCAAGCTAACTGATTTCTGTTGTCTATCTCTGGGGTTAAAGATAAACTGAGGATCAAGAGTCCTATATCTTTAAACTTAGAGAGGTCAAAGAAAAAATCAGGAAAGAGAATGAGAAAGACAAGAAAGGCCAAAGAACAAGTACTTGGAAGTAACATATTAAGTCTTAACTGTCTCACACCCCGTCAGTGATAAGAGACTGTCTGTTTCTTGAATTCCACATATAACATGCTTAACTGCTTTACAGTATTTTAAACAAAGTTTTAGCTATCATCCTTTAATCCCATTAGTTTAGCTAAAGTATAATGAAAAATCCATGGTTTTTAGAGCTAAATTAACCTAAATTTCAAGCAGGCCCACCACTCAGTAGCCCAGTGACCTTGAGCAAATTACTTACCATTTCTAATCCTTAGTTACTTAAATGTAAATGAAAATAATTAACCCAAGAATTAGCATTAGAAATAACATTCACAAAGTGCCTTCCACTGGGAAAGAATGCTCCATAAACAAGAGCTACTATTATGTAAAAGACACCTAATTCATCAATGCTCAATGCAGTTAGTTTCCTCCTTTGGCAGAATAGATTTACTTCTCCTCTTGTTTCCAGAAAAGAAGTAAAGACATCAGAGCGAAGGGGCCATGTAAAAGATGATCAATTTCATTTTACCATGTAACACAGAAAGAAGTAAAACAGAGAAATTTACAAGTAGCTCTGACACATGGACAATCCACAACTTGTTTAGAACTAGGAATATACTAGTATTTCCCATGGAAGCAATGATCAATTCATCTGTTAAGATGAACTCACAAAGGCTCATCGAAATCATGTGTAGTTAAAATGTGATATATCTCAATGAAATTAGTAGAAAACAAAACTGATGAATCACCAAAACAATTCAGAAAACCAAGAGACTTTAATAATAAGTAATTCATTTCTGTTGGAAGCTGGCACTTGAGAAAAAAGGTTTTATGGGAGGTTTCCGTGGTAATTCAGGGAAATTCCAAAAGATTTATATAGCTGATGACCCTGGTTCTTTATTATGTCTTATTTCACTTCAAACTGTATGGCTTCCCTTTCTTTCAGCATAAGCAAAACACTAGCACTCATATACTTAATAACCATGATTGCAACCATTTATTTTACAAATGGGAAGGAGTAACTGGGGAAGAATTAGATGATAGGAAAAAAGGAGTCATCAAGGATGTGCCCAAATATAAAGAAAAGAGCCTTAGATTGAATCAGTAGTGAAAATCTGAAAGGTGAGTAAAGCACAGCATTAAATATTAAGGGAGAAAAACAAAGCGATGAGAATTGGTCAGAGTCCCATCATGACTCACTGGTTATTTTAAAGGTCACTGATTATTTTGAAAAAGTGGAAGACAAGACATGAAAACAAGCAAACCAATCTGGAGCCTGCCATTTACACAAAGGAAATGCTCAAGAATTGAAGATTCATAATTTAAAATGTGGCATGCCAATGTAATTCAAGATTTTCTTCTCATCCATTTTTATTTCTCCAAATTCCTCCAACGATTGCCCATTTTATGTAGATACTATTGTGATAATAGTATATTATATCCATTATGTAGATAGTAACAACAGTGTCTAAACTAGAATTAGAAAGATGAACTTTGAAATCGGAAAGTATACAATGAAATGAAGTTGTTCTAGGAAAGTCTCCTCAAAAGCCAGCAGGTATGCTGCATGCCTCTTAGGCTCTGAGGAATGCCAGTGATTTCAAACCAGAGAGAAGCTTTTGATTTCCTCAAAAAATAACAAAAAATAAAACAAAAAAAAACCCCACAAATCAGTTCCATGCAGTCCAACTTCTTCAGCAATCTAGCAGATCTTCCTATGAAGAACTGAAATGCTTTTTGAAAATGTTGATGAGCCTGAAGAAATGACTGGTGACGAGACATTGTACTCAGATAAAATATGATTTTCTAAGGCCTACTCTTAAATCCAGGACCTGTATTATTAAGGTAAATGTTTTCAAAACAAACTAACAACAAAGCACATGTAACTATGAGCCAACGCCAAATAATTTAGCCAAACCCAACCAGAAACAAGATGCAACAAGCCAAATATATTTTTAGATCATTGAGGAACTGATAAGCTTACCTGTCCCTATTGTAAAGAATATATCCTATATAATAAAAGCCTGATATGCAAATTGTTCCACCAGGAGTTTGACGGCTCGCTATGACGTGTGCTGACCACCAGGGGGTGTCTGGGAACATGGCGGGCTTCGGCAACGCAGTGCTGGCAGCAGGGGGCAGTGGAGGCACTGCCGGCCCCAATGGGCCCCTAGGAGAGCAGGACTGCAGTGGGATGGTGGAGCAAGTAAGCGGGTGGCGCCAGGCCAAGGCAGGTGCAAGCGGGGGCCTGATGGCCCCACCAATCACCCCGCAGACAGTAATCAGCAGATCGGGGCCAGGCCCCAGGCTGGGACAGGAAACTGGGGGTGGGTGGCGGCGACCAACTTCCCGCGGCACCTGGGCAGGAGACTGCAACCTCTCTCTGGTTACCTGGGGCAGGGGTGATGGGGATGAAGGTGCGGTGAGAATGCGGGGTGTCCGCTGAGCTCGCTCTCACTCCCCCTGCTACCCTCCCCCAAGACACCAGGGCTCGTGCTCCGGGGAAGCCCCAATGCTCAGGTGCCAGGCGACCATGAGGAGGCTTGCTGGGGTCCAACCCCAGCAGGTCCAGGGGTCCCCAAGGTGTGGACGGAGTCGGCGATGAATGAAGGACATGGAGGCTGCGTTCAGTTGATCAGCATAGCAAGGTTCTCCCGCCAGATTCTGTTGCCATGTTCTCTCACTAGGTTCTCCAGCCAGGTTCTCCAGGTTCTTTTGCCATGTTCTGTCTAGGTTCTCCAGCCAAGTTCTGTAGCCAGGTTCTGTCCAGGATCTTTTGCCATGTTCT
>NW_005353448.1:429784-453182 GCF_000412655.1 Myotis brandtii
AAGGGGAGCAAACATATTAAGAACAGTATGCTATATACGCCAGGTCCCTTGAAACATATGCTGTGCAGATGTTTCTTCCTTGCAGCGACTGTGTCAAGCAGCAAGGATGGACCGGCTCCCAGCAGAGGCTGCCCCACACCCATGTGGCCTCTTCTGGGTGAACTGGGCCACAGCCGCTGGGACTGCAGGGGTCGGTCGGGCTCCCCGTGGGTTCATGCAGGAGCCGGTCTTTGAGGCTGGCCGGGAGAGAGCATGCTACCCACCGGGCTTCTGTGTGGCACCGTTGGGTGGCCCAGAGGCCCACGCTGCACCCTGGCCCGCGGCATCCAGCTGTGCTCATTGCACCTCCGCAGGGGGACTTGGGCACCGTGACTCAGGTGGAGGGGGGCGCATGGGGGCCCAGAGGCCCAGGTGCTGCCCAGGGCCCAGAGGTCAACTAGGACCTGCCCTTCCATGCCAAACACTCGCGCTTCAATCACAGGCCAGGCCTAGGAACCACACCCATGCAGGAATTTCAGGCACCAGGCCTCTAGTTTACTAATAAAAGTGGTCACTTTCAAACCAAGAAGATATTTCTGCAAATCACAACTATGTAAACTTTGCCAAATCAAATCTCTCCAAATGAATAAAATAAGTCTAAATGATCAATCTTAATGAGAAAACAGAACTAAAGAAATGTTCATATGGGAGGCTACAAAACTTGGCCCTATCAGTGTAGGAATGCTAATAAGATGCTGTGAATTCCTGACTAGCAAGTATTGTCTAATTTTTCTCATATCTGCAAATATCTATCAAATACAAAATAGTAATTTGATTAATAAAACTGTAGTTATTTCGTTGCCTTGCTAATCCTCGATAACAATGTACCCTCATACATTTCCTTAATTAGCTAGCATTTAAAAAATAAAATAGTCATGAGCTCCAAGAATATTTTTGAAAATACAGAGTTTAGAAACACTGCCCTGGTACAATTATGCCTAAAACAGCCAAGTAAAATAGTCATTAAAATGTCCTTCAGTTTACCTTTTACTCCAATTTAGAATACTCAGTTCTAACTTCTCACATTCTATTTTCTCTTTCCTAGCAAAATTGGTGATATTTAATATCTTAGGAAAAACAAAAAATTGAAGAGCCTTGTTAAATATGATATCTTTGTTTTAACCATATATGTCCTTAACTTTAAATAAGTTTCATTCAATTCCGTACATATAAATTTACATTACATTCAAGCTCAAGAATTCTTAAGACAATTCCTTCTTTTAATTAGTCAGTGATTTCACCTATTAAAAGAGCTATAATTAAGGTCAAATTACTCTTTAAGTTCACTTTAATAATAGAATATGGTAATTCGGCAGATAAATTCTTCCAGAGTGACAACTAATCAGAAACCTAAACTATTAAAATATTATTTGCTCTATGGGAATTTCTTATTACATATTTACTCAGCCATATCTGCTAAAAGACATAGAAACTCTACCAAAGTTAATTTAAGAACTTACCAATTTCCCTTGCAATTCTGACAGCTTCATCTGCATCCTGTAAAAGCAGGAAATGAGACCCAACATTAATCCCATCAGCCATTGCACAATGTCTTTAGGGCAGTCATATATTGCACCACTGTCTCCTCTGATTCATTTAATGTTCAATTTTACAACCTTCTAACTCTTTTCATTCAGAGAAATGTAAAATTAATACCATAAGTGGAATGTAAATTTTACCTCATCATTATTATATTAAGAAACTCAAAGCAGTTTGAAATGAGCTGGCAGGAAGCACTACCAGAATTGCCAAATGATTTGGTGCAGTTGCTGAAGTTTAACGGCAGAATTTAGATGTTTACAATCAATACTAAATCATAAATCAGATCATTAAAGCTTGTCCACAGCCAGCTTGTTTTTGTCTCTCTGATATTTATATGTCATGTTTTCCTAGATTCTGTCAGCAGGGGGAGTTGATTCTCTATTGTTAGGGAGAAGCTCAATAGATTTTCCAGAAATAAAAAAAGTAAATTCCCAGTATCTATAGGAATTACCAATCGTCATCGCCCCCCTCCCCACCACCACCACCAAAAAAAAAATCCTTTAGAAATATCCATTACTTTTTCTTTCTTCTTTTTTATTCATACTTTTTCACTATTTTATCTTTAAAAAACAGAAATTCAACAAACCAACCAGTGGGGGGAAAACTTCCAAAAAGCCAAGAAAAGAAAATGCATTCCAAAACAGTACAAGGTAAAAGTTTATGAATGTAAGGATTAGTTACTGCTAATCAACTAATACCACTGAAAAGACAAAACCTTCCCTTGAATCTAAACCATTTCATTGATCATTAACTCTCACCTAACATGCCTCACTTAGGACATTCTTGAAACATTTCCCCATATAACAACAAAGAGAAAGCTGAAAAGAAGGTGTTAAATACATCCTCCTAGTAAATTTTAATTTTTTTTATAAATTAGTGACATAAACTAACTATCACAAGGAATGACAATAATTTTTTGAAAAAAAATTAACTGGTAAGCATGCCTGAATTTTTTAGAAAATAACTTTAAAGTATTAAAGGGAAGGCATTTTTTAAGCTTTTAAGCAAATACTTTAAAAATGTAAAGTAACCAAATCAGAATCCTTCCCCAAAAGGGGGAGCAGGGGATGTTTATAACTGGTTCATTTATGTCTAATAAAAAAAATCTTCTTTAAAAGTCTTCAGTACCTAATAACATCCCCTTGAATAAGGAGGTTGGCAGGGGAAGTTGTCAGAAAAATTTAATTTCCTTTCATTAGCCAGTCTGCTCCACAAATAGGTGCTTGTTAAGTTCAAAGCAGTCCTGAAAGCGACATCAGTTTTAAGTCTTTTTTTTTTTTTTTACTCCAAGCAGTCACATCTGCTAATGAGATTTTCCAAATAACAATTGTTTTCAAGTCAGAGATAAATCTATACCTCCCATTCTACGCCCTTCCCCCCAAAAAATCAAGGTTTACTGCTTTATTACACCTTGCTGTTTTTGCTGACCCTACATTCTCCAAATTTTAGGTTAAAGGTATAAAAATCATGAAAAGGGTCATTTAAGAATGTTAGTGGTTTCCACACATTGAGTTGGAAGGTTCTTTGTTGGAGCCAGTGACAGTTATTGGAGAATACTTCCCCTTAATAGCCTCTCTGTCAGGAAGTGTTAAACCTGCCAAATGCGGACAATTAGTGCCTCGCGAACAAAATACAGGAAGAGTGCTGGCCGATGGAGACTGGATTGTAAGAAGCCGAGAAGGAAACTTTAAACAAGTCTTTTCTTTCAGAAGTGTAATAGTGTATTTGCAAAAGATATTCTGAGAGAAAATCAACTGCTGTCTAAAATGTTCGTTACCTTGAGAGATAAGGCAGATGCTGAAAGATAATTCCTAGAATTCATTAGTTATATTTTAGCATTGAGTATATAGTATATACGTATTATGAATGTGTGTATATAAAAAGATATGTTTATACATAGCAAATCTTCTAAAAATTCTTTAACTGCCACAAATCCAACACTTCTATACACTGTCACAAAAAAATCTTATCTTTCAACTAATCACTATTGCTTAAGTTTTCTTACTATGAAAAGCAAATTCTAATAAGTGAACTTGCAAGTGAAATCAAACTACCTTAAAAATCGACTTTTCACTTGTCATTCATTCATCCAAAAATGTTTTATTGAGGACATATTATAGACTGGACATTAAAAATCTATTATCAGTTTCAACAATAAACTATTAAATACACTCAGCTCCAATACATTCTTCAGCACATTTGGTTTTATTATTGGGCTATATAAAACTAATTTTAAAGAGACAAAAAGCACCATGTAGCTCTAAACTCAATGACACTAACTGAAATATCATACAGTATAACTTCCTTATACAGCTATAAGCAGAAAAAAATTTTAATAAAAAATTAGAATCAATTAAAAAAAAGACCAAAAATCATCAGGAAATATGAGCAAATAATTAAATATTAAGTTTACATAAAATAAAATCTAAAAGGATAATATATAAAATATGTTCAACTTTTATTATAGTTATAGAGAGAGATACAAATTGAAGCAACGAGAGGCACTTTTCATCTGTCAAAGTTTGGTAAGAGCAGCAGTGATGACCTGAAGGTAAACAAGCATCACACTCACTACTGATAAAGTATAAAATGGGGCAATCTTTTTCAAAAGAAATTGCTAGTATCTATCAAAAACTTGAGGACATACGTCTTTCATCCCAGCAATTTCTTTTTTTATAAGTTACCCTACACACACACACACACACACACACACACACACACACACACACGAAGAGGTATGCAAACATTCATTATTTTCATTTTATTGGTGGTGTTCTGATTAGAAAAGAAAATGGGGGAGAGATTAACCAGGGAACTTAAATGCATAGCACAGGGACACAGACAATAGTCTGGTGAAGGCCTGGTGGGGCGGGGAGGGTGGAGAGGGTGTCAATGGGAAAACAAAAGAAACAAAGGGTAGATCTGTAATACTTTCAACAATAAAGATAAAAAAAATTTTTTAAATAAAATCAGAAAAACAAGGCCTTCAATAAGGAACGGGTACCTTATTTGGTACATATATAAAATGGAATATTACACAGCCTTTAAAAGAATGAGATTGATCCATGCATTCTTATTCATCTATTTACTCATTGATTTAGTAAATATTCACTGCCCAAATACCACATGAAATAGTTGTTGCCCTTGTGAAACTTACAGCCTAATGAGAGGAAAAGAGTAAACAAATTAATTGAGAACTGAAATAAATATTACATGGAAACAAACAGTACTAAGGGAGAGAGTGAGCGGGAGGAACTTTTATATAAACTGCTCAGAAAGGGTCCTTCCTAAGTAAAATTCAAATTAAAACCTGGAGATAATAAATTCTGCACTCCTACAAACACAACAGCTAGCCACCACACCATGGGAAGATTTAGAAGAAAAGAACCTAGACAAAAGGAACAATATGTACAAAAACCCTAAATTATCCAGGCACGTAAATGTTCTAGAAAGAAAAAAAGACCCAAGAGGTGAAACCGAAGCACAGTAAGGAAGTGGCAGGATAACACAGAGGTAGAACGCCTGGCCCGTTCTGGCAGGCACTGAGGGGATTTGGTAGAGTTCCAAACGCCTTGGCTCTATACAGAGTAATGATGACTCAGGTTTAAGTTTTAAGAAGATAATTCTACAAGGGATTAAGAAATATAAATTGGTAGTTACAAAATACTCACAGGGATGTAAAGTATCTCACAGTATAGGAAATGCAGTCAATATTATAAGAAGATAATTCTATAAGGGATTAAGAAGTATAAATTGGTAGTTACAAAAAACTCACAAGGATGTAAAGTATCTCACAGTTTAGGAAATACAGTCAATATTATAATCACTATGTCTGGTGCCAGGTGGGTACTAGATTTATTGGGGGAATCTCTTTGTAACATATATGCTTGTCTAACCACTATGCCATATACCTGAAATGAATACAAAATAATATTGAATGAAAACTGTAATTGAAAATTAAAATTTTTTAAATTAAGCAGAAATACATTTTAGTCAACCTGCAGATGCATAAATAAGGAATAAGTTTTGTTATTCAAGTAAAAAAGAAAATTCTAAATATATGCAAAATTTAATATGTATTGTAGAATGGAAAGAAAGTCATCTGTAATAGATACAGTATGACCATATCTACATTAAGACAGAGAAAAACACATTTGGATGCTCATAAAAACTTGCATATGGGCACAAACAAAAAACTCAGCTTTAGTTACTACTTGAAAGCAGTTGAGGAAAGAAAGGAACTTTTACTTATCCTTGTATAACCTCAGATACGCATTAAAAACTTACAGCATAAAGATCAAAATTTCATACTTCATACTACTTTCATAATTTAAAAATTAAATCAATCACACTTAAAGGTGTTGTCAAAATTATCTAATTAATGATTTCCCCGGCAACAAATGTTATCAAAACAAACTAGTATTCCAAAAATCTGCTTAAATTTTCCATAGCTCCCCACTGCCTTAAAACCAAATTTAAACTTCTTACCCTGGTTTAAATACTTGATCCTGCCTGGGCCACCAGTTTCATCCCGTCAATATCAACTTTGCACTTTACTCCCTACCGCAGAGCCCAGGCCTCTCCCCAGCCTTTACACATCCTACTAGGCTCTGTCAGAAACTCCCTTCTCTTCTACCTCCTTTCACCAAACCAACTCTATTACTATATGCCATACAGTAGGACCTGAAGACACGGGAGGGAAAAAGAAAGGCACCCTCCCAGCCCTCCTGTAATTTACAGTCTAGTGGAAAAGACAGACTTTAAATATGATTGCACAGCAACTAAAAAAAAAAAATCATTATTGAGATGCATGTTATACAGAAGTAGAGAGGGCTTATGACAGCAGGGGATCTCTAATTCAAAATCAGAGTTCCAGGACACTTTTCAGACATAGTGACTCTGAAAGGAGGCCTAAGGAATAAAAGTATGATAGAAGTCAGCATGGCTGGCCTGAAGAATGAGCCTACAGTAGAGTTAAGCAGGCCTCCCAGGCCACATTAAAAAGACTGAACTTCAGTCTAAAAGCAGGAAATGAAGCCTCACTCTGTCTGCATTTTGAAAAATTTTAGCATATAATATTATTACTATGTGTATTTCCTACCTCCCTATCCCATTAAAATGTAAGCTCCATGAAGGCAGAAATCTCTATCTAGTTAGTTCAGTGATATATTTCAAATGCCTAGAACAGTGCGCACAGCAGTTATTCAATAAACTGTTGTTGAATGAGGGATGGAATGAAGGAATAACAAATGAATAGTTTAGACAGAGGCAGGAGAATGTGAGTAGTCCCAGGTAGGAAGCAGTAGTCTAAGTGAGAGAAAAATTACAATTTTTCTCTTAAACTCAGGGTGCATGCTTCAGGATGCACCTAACGTCACTTTCTTTAGAAAGCCTTTCCAGTCCTCCATCCGGTTGGATGCCATTGCTGTATGACCACATTACACTCTGTCCTTCAATTATGACAGCCCCTGTTACTCTTAATCTCCATGAGAGCAATGACTAGCTCTGTCTCGCTCTCTATTGAATCCCCAGAGCTTAGCAAATAACACAATCAACACATTATTTGTTGAATGAATAAACAACTATCCATCAGCTACCACAGAAATAAGTCTGCTATGATAAGGCAATCTCTTAAATGTTCTACTCCAATGCCAATGTTACAACTACTCATCTCCAGAGCATCAATGTTATAAGTGAGTCAACTTATACCAAGGAGATGTAGTGGCTTGTTCAAATTCACATATCTAATGATATAGAGCAAGGCAATACCACACAGTAGTTCAGGGCAGGGGCTCAAGAACCAGACGGGCTTGGGTTTTGGCCTCAGTTTAAAACAAAGTACTTTCCATAAAATATTGTTGACAATGGGCAAAAGACCAAGCCCAATATTTACCCTGGCCTTTTAATTCTCAATCAAGCACTTTCTTCATTGCATCACGCAACTTCAACAATTGGAAAGTTAGGTTTCAAAGAACCTATTCTTAAAAATTATATAGATAGCGATACCCTGCCATTTTAAAATAAATATTGCACTAATTTAAACAATCAAATTTTACATGGCAATAAATGTTCAAATAGAAGGGCTACAAGTTTAAGTTATACTAAAAAGTAATACAAAGCAGATTCATTTCAATTTACAGACACTAAACTTTATTTTTTATATGCATCTATGATTTCTTTTTTATTTTTAAATTTCTTCATTGATTTAATAAAAATATGAAATAAGTATTAAACTTTATGTTATCAAATACACTTGATCTTTAGTTATATAAAATACATTTCCTCAAAGCAAAGCATCATTCCTTTTCACAAATCCAACTTGGCAATATCTTCTATATATAATAAAGAGATAATATGCAAATTAGGCCAGGACACTGTAATGGTCACGACCAGCTCAGGAGGAGGGGCCAGGTGTGGGCACAGAGCCTGAGAGAACAGACAGGGCGGCCCGCACCTGGCCCCGGAACGAATAACACGCAGGGGGCCGGAGCGGAGACACAAACCCGCAGTGGGGCCCAGCCCCCAGCAGCCCCATGGCTACGGCACACCAGCAGTCCTGCCTCTGCTTGGGAGCTGCAGAGAAAACACCTTTTCTGACCGCTCATTGGATAAGCTTGCGGTACGTCACTTGCTTGGGTAATAAGAATCCAAGCAGGTGACTTAGGGTTTTTCCACCTCACTCCTGGAGGAAAAAACGAAGGTTCACTGGTGGAGGGGCTAAGAAATGTCATATCCTGCCCTAGCCAGTTTGGCTCAGTGAATAGAGCCTCAGCCTGCAGACCACAGCGTCCAGGTTCGATTCTGATCAAGGGCATGTACCTAGGTTGCAGGCTCCTCCCTGGCCAGGGCCCAGGTCAGGGTTCATGCAGGAGGCAACCAATCGAAGAGTGCCTCTCACATTTATGTTTCTCTCTGTCTTTCCCTCTCTCTTCCACGCTCTCTAAAAATCAATGGAAAAATATCCTCAGGTGAGTATAAAAAAAAGAAAGAAATGTCAAATCCTATGAAAGAGACATCTTGAAAATGCCTAAAGAAAGTTGTCATTTTTTTCTGGTGAAGGGACTGGAGTCTGTGTTGATGAAAACACCTTGGCGGCTGCAGGGGCTGGCAGTGGCAGCAGCAGCGAGGTGACAGGGGTGGCGCCTTTCCCTGATCAGCCTGGTCGCCTCTCATGGGGAGTGGGCCTAAGCCGTCAGTAGGACATCCCCTGATGGTTCCCGGACTGTGAGAGGAAGCAGGCTGGGCTGAGGGATTCCCCCACCACCACCCAATCAGGCCTCTAGTATGAAAATAAAGCAAAACTGATTCTGTTTAACACTCTTATGTTTAGAGAATTCTTAAGACAGTTCTCAGAGCTTATAATTATATGATATACAATCAATATATGAAAATACTAAAGGGATTTAAAAAGCAGGTTCTGTTCAAGTATTATTGAATTACATTCTATAATTTACTTAAAATTTTTTCTAACAGGTGCAATAATCCCCTTAAAAATAGAAGAAAATTACAATACAAAAATTTTAATATAATAAAACAAATTCGATGCTACTGACTCCCTTACATAATTTTCAATCGAAGTATTTAGAGTAGTTTTGGATTCATATCAAAAGTAATATATTTGAAAAATTACAAAAAAATGAAAAATGTATTAGCAATAAGATGGTCTTAGGCGACCCCTGTGAAAGGGTCATTTGACCCCCAAAGGGATCGCGACCCACAGTTTGGGAACCACTGAATTAGTTTATGAGTGCCATGAGATGAAAAAAGTTGAAAGTCACTGTTCTAAATGATAAAAATCCCTGTGGTTCATTCTGTAATCCCACTTTGTTTTGAAGGAAGACACACTTAGGGTCTAAAGTGGAACACTTCAAAACACTGACAAGGAAAGGGTTTCAGGAAAGTAAAAAGCTATACAATTCCAAAACAGCAGTTCAAGACATGGAAAACGAGGAAAAAAGCCAATGGAACCAGTAACTATTGCTTTTATTCCTCTACTAGTGCCTGGTGCACAAAATTCATGCACAGGGGTTGTGGGGGAGATTCCCTCAGCCCAGCCTGCACCCTCTCCAATCAGGGACTCCTTGGGGGATGTCCAACTGCCCTCTCGCAATCTGGGACTGCTGGCTCCTAACCGCTCACCTGCCTGCCTGCCTGATTGCCCCTAATTGCCCTGTCCTGCGGCCTGACCTCACCCTTACTGCTCTCCCCTGCTGACCTGATTGCCCCTAACTGCTTCTGCCTGCCTGATCACTCCTAACTGCCCTCCCCTGCTGGCCTGATCTCGCCCACAACTGCCCTCCCCTGCCAGCCTGATTGACCCTAACCCCCTGCCAGCCTGATTGCCCCTAACTGCCTCTGTCTCGGCCCCCACCACCACGGCACTGTCCGGAAGGAAGTCGGACGTCCGGACGACATGGTCTAATTAGCATATTACCCTTTTATTAGTATAGATTTCAGCATACTTTACATTGAGTGAGTTCTATCATCCAACCCAAGAACAAACAGTAAAAAATTCTGTTTTATAGAGACATGATGAGAGGGATGGGTGGTGTTGCTAAAACCAAATAAGTAGAGCACAAAAAAATACAAAAAGGAGCTCACAAAAATCGGGTGCATTTTCTGCAAGCCAAATATATTTGTTAACCCACCTGGGAGGCAGCAAAGCCCAGCAGCTAAGAGTAAAAGTGTTAGAGTAGAAAAACTGGGCCCCAACACTGGCTCTGTGACAGTGAACGAGTTACCTACCCATGCGCCACTCTGGGATTTGGTTTCCTTATCTGTAAGATGGAGATAATAACAGTATCTATCTCACAGGGTTATTGAAAAGATGAAATTAGTTAAGGCTGAAACACACTAGAACACTCAATTAAGATTGGCAATCTTAAATTGGGCAGGCCACCATCCCAAACTACCAAGATTGTTCCTTTCTAATCTTGGTAGTTTGGGGTGATGGTCTGCCTGGTCTTCGTTGTGTATCCTGTGGTCATCATTCATCTTCTGAACCTGTATAACATAGAACTAATACTAGCACTACAATACTGCAAAAAAAAAATTGTGCATGCATCTCCAGTGCACTTCACTGGTTCAGATGATCTGGGTCCTCGTTATTGCTGGTGGGCAGGGAAGCAAAAGCTGTAACAAAGACAGGCAAATTCAAATAGATCTCCTTGATGCTAAACACCCAATTTATTTCCACAGTAATGTTAGTATCAAATACTGACTCTGCTGTCCACAATTCAGACCATACTTCTTTCTCACTATGTACAGCCTACTTACCAACCCTGAATTCTGTACTTACTGGGTGGGAGTCCTGCTACTCATTCTAATGGGAAGCTACTTAGGAGTTTACTTTCCTCTGCTGGCTCTAGAACAAATCCGCAACTGTTTTTGCAAAATCAAATCAAATTACTGTTTCAAAACACTATGGGTAACTCTACCTGTACACAAAAAGCATCTTCAAACTATTCTGCATTCATATATAAAGTAAAACTTTCAACAATCCCAGGTTCAGGAAATAGGTTTCAGCTGATTGTGTTTTCCAGATAACTGCAAGTCAAGCAGAAGACTTTGTTTTAATATATTTTTTAATCTTTCTAAAATTTACTATATATTTCTACAATTGCAAAACAACACAGTAAATATAACTGATTTTTTTTCAAAACTATAAAGTCTTTGTGGCATCATCAGTAAAGTTATTCTTGGTAGTAGAGAAAAGGGATACTGTACTTTGTAATTACTAGGACACAGCTTTTCAATTTTTGTGTTGTTTTTTTTAATGATTTACTTCACACTAGTTTCTGTTCTTGTTATTCCACGGTTTCGGCTAAAGCAAGAGCACCATTTTTAAAATCTGGGTAATTAGCTGTCTTGGCCCATTTGGGTCAGTGGTTAGAGCATCAGCTCTCGCACCAAAGGGTCTCAAGTTCAATTCCCAGTCAAGGACATGTATCTCAGCTAAAAGCTCAATCTCTGGCTCTGGAAGGGCGTGTACAGGAGGTAACCAATAGATGTGTCTCTCTCACATCAATGTTTCTCTTTTCCTTTCTCCTTCTTTCTCCACCCCCTCTCTTCCACTCTATCTAAAAACAATGGAAAAATATCCTCGGGTGAGTATTAAATAAATATATAAAATAAGTAAAATAACTTAAAATCTGGCAAACTGAGTGATAAAAACAATGACTACGTTAAAACTATACTTTACGAACCTCATTCAAATACATTATTATACTCTGCTCTGAGATGTAAATGGGTATTACTTTCTCTCTCAGGACAACAGGAACTCAAGACAAGTTTAATGAATTTCCCCCAAGATGATATGCTGATAAGGATTATAATCAAATACAGTACAGCAATTTAATCATTAATAATTCCTCCCTCTGCTTCACACCTGCCATCTAACAGATCACATAATCCTATAGATTCAACTTCCCCCATCTCTCTCCACACCATCTACTTTGCTCCATCCTGATATGTTATTTTAGGTCCCTTATCATTTCTTGACTGGATTAAAGGAGGAGCACTCTAATTCATCTACCAACCTGCTCCTGTACATTTCCTGTATCACAAACCAAAGTAAGTTTTCTAATTCCACAATTGTATCATGTTAACGTTTCTATCATTTACCTTTTCTCCATTCAGAGGCTCCCAAAGCCACAAGAATAAACCTCCAAACCCAGTTGCACAACATTCAAGTCATACATATCTGGATCCTAAATCTATCTCCAGCTCATTTACTACAGACCCTCCCACTGCATCCCAGCAGTTTTTTAAAGCCCCCACGGTCCCTCAGCTCCAAGCTTCAACAATAAGATAATTTTCACTGACCTCAGAGCTGTGTCTCCATCATCATCCTCACTTTCTAGCTAACTCATTACTACTCAGACTTCAAGTATCACTTAGCTATCACTTCCATTGGAAGATCTGCCATGATACCCCGAATACCCCTTCTACATGGGCCCCATGCATTCTGAGCTCAGCATTATTAAAATGTATTAAATTGCCTGTCTATTTGTAGGTAGGTCTCCCAGTGGAGACTTGAAATTCTTTGAATTCACGGTCTACAGCTTGTTATTCTTTGCCATACAAGTGGGATGGGATTCCCAAACCTGTCTTCCAATAGCTTCAGATGCACACTTTTTACTCTGCTCTCATATTCCACAGATGGAGTTAGTAAGATGTTGAATAAAATAAAACTTGATAAAGGCAAATACCTGATACCAGATGACTACTTGAGAAATACACTTTAAAACATTAGTTTCTCCCTAATGAAAAGGAGGGTCTACAGCTTGTTATTCTTTGCCATATAAGTGGGATGGGATTCCCAAACCGTCTTCCAATAGCTTCAGATGCACACTTTTCACTCTGCTCTCATATTCCACAGATGGAGTTAGTAAGATGTTGAATAAAATAAAACTTGATAAAGGCAAATACCTGATACCAGATGACTACTTGAGAAATACACTTTAAAACATCATTAGTTTCTCCCTAATGAAAAGGATGATTCAAGAACAAAACATAAGGAAAACCATTCCAGAAGATTCCTTAAGTACTGCACACAATGTTTGAGTTTTTTTAATTTTTCAATTACAGTTGATATTCAATATTTTATTTGTTTCAGGTATACAGCATAGTGGTTAGACATTTATATAACTTACAAAGTGATCCCCCTGTTAACTCTAGTACCAACCTGGCACCATACATACTTATTTCAATATTAGAGGCCCGGTACATGAAATTCATGTACTTGGGGAGCGGGGCCCTCAGCCCGGCCTGTGCCCTCTCGCAATCCGGGACCCCTCAATCCTTACAGCCCGTCTGCTGGCTCCTTACCACTTGGCTTGCTGCTCCTTAGCGCTGCCGCAGAGGCAGGAGAGGCTCCAGCCACCACCGCTGCGCTCACCAGCAGTGAGCCTGGCTCAGGGCTTCTGGGAGTGCATTGAGCATCTGCCCTCTGGTGGTCAGTGCGCATCATAGCGACTGGTCGTTTCACCATTGGGTTGCTTTGCATATTGGCCTTTTATTATATAGGACTACAGGCCCGATGCATGAAATTCATGCAAGAGTAGGCCTTTCTTCCCCCAGCTGCCGGCACCGGCTTCCCTCTGGCACCCGGGACTTGGGCTTCCCTCCAGCTGCTGGCAGGCACTCGGGACTCAGGCTTCCCTCTCAGCCCTGGCTTCGTCCGGTCTAATTAGCATATTACACTTTTATTATTATAGATTATTGCACACAATTTTTAAAAGAGTGTGGTAAACCATCTCCATGTAGCCTCCATAAAACATTCTAAATATTCAAATGAGAAAAAAATTTAACGACAAATGTAACAAAATGAAGCCACATTAATTTGCTCAAGTCAGAGGTGAAAATTACTTGGTGAAAAAAAGTAGAATGTAATATAGTTGCCAAGAAAAAGAATTTAATCTTAAGTATACCACAGGCTAATATTTTTAAACCCTAAGGATTTAAAACAGAAATGTCTATAAGTAGCATATACATTCTTCCAATGCAAAAGTACTGCTAATGTAATTGCCAAAACCATAAGGTTTTCCAAAAATGTACACTATATATCTGCATCAGCAAAACTCTATCTGCATAGATATCCTCAAAGATAATCTTTTACCTAACAAATCTAAGTTACAAAATGTGAAAAGTGGTGTCATTCCAAATGAATATGTAATTACTACACAAGAAATCCCAATTAATAATCACATCTGAAAGAAAAAAATACCCATAGCTTCATATCGGAAATAGCAAACTGGAAATAAAACTAATATTCAAACTTAGAGAATCAAAAGGGCATTCCTTAAAAACACTTCTAAATACTTATCTGAAAACTTTAACCTGCAGGTTCAATTGTGGCTTAAATTAAACCAGACAATAAGTGTTAAGCACTGTAAACCATAGTTAAAGTTAACACAGATAATGAAAACCTATCATTATTTGAGAATATAATAGGATCTTAAAAATCACCTATAACACACAGGAGATAAAATTGAAGATAACTATTTATTTTTTTCTACTTTCTACTTTTCCCTATTTTTCAAATTAACAGTGGCTGCAAATAAATATAGACTGTCAAATGCAATCTTCCTGAAAAAACAACCAAAATAACTTGTTGAACAGGCAAACCAAGTGAATTACCTACTACAGTAAAGGTTACCATCTCTTTGAGCTTCCACAGAAATCTGCTAATAGTTACAGTTCAAGGTACTGTATGCAAAAACTGCATTGCTCTGGGGATGCAAAGCACAGAATAGGGAATATAATCAATAATATTATAATAACTGCGTATGGTGCCAGGAGGGTTCTGGATATATCGGGGGAAACACTTTGTGAAGTATGTGCTTGTACACCTGAAACTAATACAAAACAATAGTGAATGTAGATTGCAATTTAAAAATAATATTTTTTTAAATGTAGCATTTCTCTGATGCCCACCTGGGCCCCCCCATTCAGGGGCCTCCCCAACCACAATGATCAGAAAAATCTCACATTGAGTAGAACTCCAATTTCCTTTTCAGGAATTTTAGGAATGAGGAACACTTTGATTTCCTTTTTTTGTAAATACATTTTTATTGATTTCAGAGAGGAAGGGAGAGGGAGAAAGAGATAGAAACATCAATGATGAGAGAGAATCATTGATCTGCTGCCTCCTCTATGCCCACTACTGGGGATTAAGCCACAACCCAGGTATGTGCCCTTTCTGGAAACTAAACCGTGACCTCCTGGTTCATAGGTTGATGCTCAACCACTGAACCACACTGGCTAGGACTTTTTTTAAAAATATGCTTGTAATATATATAATTGTATTTATTGTTTGAGCTAGAAACATTGACTTGTTGTTCCGCTTATTTATGCATTCACTGGTTGATGCTTGTATTTGCCCTGACCGGGGATGGAACCAGCAACCTTAGCATATTAGGAAGACACTTTAACCAACTGACCTACCTGAACAAGGGAATCCTTTGATTTTCTGATCAGATTTGAAAACGTTTAGTAGTAGAAGAAACCTTACTGATTATTAGCAAAACTTTCCTTGTAACAAAATATCCTCAATATTTTTTGTTCTAAGTACATAAGCCAAAGTTCATATGGAAGAAGATAGGCACATGACCTATACGTTCATCTTAACGCTAGCTACAGGAGCTATTGAATTCAGGTTTCATCAAATTGGTATCCAAATAGGGCAAAATTTGTCTTAAAACCCTTATTAAAACGTTCAGAACTTTCCTCTCTGTCTTGACTTGTTTTGTCCAAGGGAGTCTGGTTCTGGGAGAGATCTCCTCTCCAAATCACCAAGGTACTACCCATTGCCAGGTCTGCAATTAGAGATGGCTAATTATTAGGTTACTCAAATTCATGTTCTTATCTTTCTAAATGACATAATTTCACTAGGGATCATTCAGAATTATAGCAAACTCCTTTTTCTTTTAATTTTATTGTTGACAGTATTACAGAGTTTCCAAATTTTCCCCCCTTTACCCACCTCCTCCTAGTAGACTCTTTTTTGTAAACCTTTGATATGAATGGTTCATTTGAGAGGCACCTTACAGAAAAAAAAGGAAGCAATATCTCAAATACCTAGTGTTCTGCTTTTTTTTATTATTATTAAAATGAGGAAGCTTCAAAAAATAATTCAGATTCCAAAACTGTTTACAGGGAAGACAAGTTCATAAGGAAGAGGAAAGACATAGGAAAAGCCCAGTGAAAAATTCAAACTTTCTTAAACCTGATGGTTTTATCCTGCTATTCCTTTCCATCCTATGCTCCTCCATTTTCCTCTGTCCTGCTCCCTTTTTCTTCTGGCTGGCCAGAAACCCTCCAAGCATCATGTCCTTTTTAAATTAAGCCCTGCTAGAACAGGGCAAGCCTCTATGGCTGAACTAACGCCTTGGTCTCATTCTGAACTGAGAGGCATTACCAAAGACTTTCCAAAGCCTACACCAAACAGAAATTTACAGAGAAGTTGAAAATGCTCAAGGAAAGTATAAATTGGGGTCCCTAGATTTCTATCAATTGATTCATATTTCTAGTAAGAACCTCACATAAAATATTAGATTAAACAAGAGAATGGGAAGACCATGAGAGTGACTTGAGACTTCTACTTACAATGGAAATCAGAGAGACTTAGAAAAACTGTAAATGACAGACAAGGTTACCCTGGCAGGCTACTACCAAAATCTTTCCTCTGGAAATAGGTTATGCTAGCAAAGAAAGGATAAGTCCATTGGAAACTTCAGAGATGGGCTCTTTAATACCTTTAGACAGCACTTAGGAGTAGACCCTGAAGTATTTGTGACCCTGGCTCTCTCCTCACATTTTGTAAGCAGCCCTAAGCCAGAAATAGAAAATATCATAAACAAGCAAAGCCTGGATGGAACTACCCACATTGTCAGATCTTCAAATCAAGTACCCATTTCCCATTTTACCCATCAACTCAAAAGAAGAAATTTCACTAATTATTATTAATTATTAATACAAGTAGTACACTATTAACCTTAAACCCTGTCATTGTTACC
Organism: Myotis brandtii; assembly: GCF_000412655.1. NCBI lineage: Eukaryota > Metazoa > Chordata > Mammalia > Chiroptera > Vespertilionidae > Myotis > Myotis brandtii. The sequence continues at coordinate 446,884 of NW_005353448.1, forward strand.
CAAGCTTTCTCTCTCTGAGTCAACAAAGTGCTCGGATAATGTGTATCTCTGACACTCTTCACATTTCCCATGTCCCAGCCCACAACAGAAACCTTTGCACTTTTATTCAAGGAACATTCCTTCTTCCTATGAGACATTACATTCACTGACTTCATAAGAAAGAATCTACAGTACAAATAGAAATTCCAGATCAAATCCTCTACTAATGACCTCTTCCTTAAACATCCTGAGGACTCTGATATTCTTCATCAAGATAGAATTTAGACTCAGATTCATTACTACCCTTGTGACTAAATCAAGCCCAAATTGAAGATTTCAAGAAATCCAAATTTCTTGTTAGAAAAACAAAACAAAACAATTATATTGGCAGAAATATTGGGGTTGACAAGCGCAAGGTTCATAATGATCTATTCAAACCACTACACAAACCTGCACAACTCTCTAAAATGAGAAGGTAAAGAAGTACTAAAATCCAAAAATTGACAGACAGCCTAATGAAGCAAAGATCTGTCATATATTGCTCAGTGTCTTTCAAGGCTGCAATCAAGGTGTAGGCCATACTGCATTTTCAATTGGAGGCTAAACTGGGACAATTTTAAGCTCATTCCCGTGGTTGACAAATTTATGTCCTTGTGGCTATAGGACAGTGGGGCCCCATCTTCCTACTGGCTCTTGGATGGAGATCAGATGCTGGGATCCTTTGGGCACTCAGATCCTTAAAAACTGTCAGCAATTCATTGCCCATGTGGGATTCCTCAATATGGCTGCTTACTTCATCACGCCAGTAATTATATCCTGTTCTCTAGTCTCCTACGATGGAGTCTTATATGATGAAACAGTCACAGGCGTGAAACCCAATTACTTTGCCCTATAATGTTATATCCCATCACCTTTTCATACAATGTAAGCTAATTAAAAGAGTTATATACTATCATCTTTTGCCATATGCTCTTAGTTAGAGAAGTATATCACAGGTTCTACCCAAACTAAAGAGGGAATTACACAAAGTGTTGGATGCCTGACAGCTCCTCAGAAAGTTAAACAGAATTATCACATGACCCAACAACTCTACACCCACATACAGGTACACCTCATTTTATTGTGCTTTGCTTTACTGTGCTTCACAGATGTTGTGGTGGTTGTTTTTTCAAAAACTGAAGGCAAAACCCTCCACAAGCAAAATATTACGACTCTTTATTGCGATATTTGCTTTATTTCAGTGGTCTGGAACCAAATTCACAATATCTCTGAGGTATGCCTGTACATAACCAGAAGAACTTAAAATAGGTATTCAAACAAATACTTGCCCACAAATGTCCATAGCAGCACTATTCACAATCACTAAAAATGGAAACAACTCAAATGTCTATCAACTACTGAATGCATTTTTTAAAAGGTGATATAGTCATACTATGGAATATTATTTAGCCATCAAAAGAAATAAAAGACTAATACATGCCACAAAATAGATCCTATTTTTTAAAATCTTCACCTGAGAATATGTTTTCATTGATTTTAGAAAGAGGAGGGGAAAGAGGGAGAGAGAGGGGGAGAAAGAGAAACATCAATATGAGAGAGAAATATCAATTGGTTGCCCACCCCCTCCACCCCTTACATGCCCCAACTAAGGATCAAACCCACCACCTGGGTATGGGCCCTGACCGTGAGTCAAACCTACAACCCTTCAGTGCACGGGACAATGCTCCAGCCAACTGAGCCACACCAGCCAGAGCAATCCTATATTCTTATTTGCTTACTTTTAACCCTATCTAAGTCCTTATTTTCATATATTTGTAGTTACAGAATTTCTTTTGAATTTTTTCTTTCTAGATTCAAATTCTCTGGAGAAATTCTTTATGTGCTTATCTATTTTATCCACATTTTCCTCCAACTTCTTTATATATTAAAGTTATTTTACATTCCTTACCAGCCAACTCCAGAATCAACAGCATATGTGGATCTATTTCTATTATCTGTTTTACTTTTTCTCTTAGTTTTCAGTTGTGTTCCCTTTCTTTAGGTGTGTCCCATAAACGTGTACTGAATGACAAATAATGTGCATACAATGGTGATTTGTGTAAAATGTATCTCCTAGAACATTATTCATCTAACAAGGATTTAGAGCACTGACTATGTACCAGGCACCGTGTGCAAGTGGCACAGTAATAAACAGAGCACAATCAATGACTGCCAGCAAGGAGCTTACAATCCACTGCAGGAAGTAGACATTTTACCTATCAGTAAAATAGCCAAAAGGCCCCTTAAAATCTGAGCTCCCAACTTACCTCTTACCTCTATAAATCTTATCTCTATTACCTCATCTCTGATTTCCTCTCCCTTGATCACTCCAGTCACACGATTACTCATTATTTATTCAACATCAGGTACACTTGAACCTCAACACCGTTGCACCTGTTATTTTTTCTGCCTAGTATACTTTGCTCTTCTCCCTGATAGCCACATGACTTGCCCTGTCATTTCTTTAGATGGTACCCTCCAGCATTCCCTTTCCCCATTCCTTGTCTTATGTTTCACCATAGCATGTACTATATATTTTATTCTTTGTTTATTATCTGTCTCCTTCTTCTACAGTGTAAGCTCCATGAGGGCAGGCATTTTTTTTATCTGTTTTGTTCATTTCTATATCCTCAGCACTTTAAAAAACAATGTTGGACAAATAGTATGCATTTGTTAAATATTTCCTGAATAGATTAATGAATGATTGATGGATTTTAAATGTGATGGGTGAATTGCAGGGTAGTAAGGGAAAATACAGCAAAGGGCTTAATCTAACCTAGACAATAAAGGAATGCCTCTGTGAGGAATGTATGGTTAAGCCAAGACCTAAATAAGAAGTAGGAGATAATCAGGAACGAAGGCAGAAGCAGAATCAACACACATATGACAGAATTAAGTACAGAAGATACAAGAATCTAAAAGATGTCACATGTGATGGGTGCATACAGTGCAAAGGGTAAGCTTTTAAGAGAGAAACAAAGTCCAGCTATTTAAAAGATTTAAATGAGTAGACATTCAAGAGCATTTATACACAGCATATGATCACACCTGTACTTTTGAAAGATCACTCAAGCTGTAGTGTCCAAAATTAATTGGACAGAACCAAGACTGGCTCTATGGAGTTCAATTAGAAGGTTGATGAAGTCATCCAGAATAGACGATGGTAACTGGAACTTGATGTTAGCATGAGGAAAGAAAGAAAGAAGTAAATGTACCAGAAAGATGTTTACGTAACTTCTCTGCAGCTGTATTTATCTAGAATGACTCCAAGTTCTTAGCTTGAGAAACAAAGTGAAAAATGCCAGCACTTTCACAGGCATGAAAAAAATGAAGAATGAGAAGTTTACAGCAAGAGTCAGCAAACTTTCTGAATGGGCCAGATATTAAATATGTCAGGCTTTCTGGGCCTACAGTCTCTGCCACAATTACTCCATGAGCATGGCTGTGTTCCAGTAAAGCTTTATTTACAAAAACAGGTGTGCATGGAGCCATGGTTTGCCAACGCCTGGTTAGAGAGAAATGATGAGGTCAGCTTTTAACTTGTTACTTGCAAGGTGCCTCACGGGCATCAAGTAGAACTGTTTAAGAAGCAACTGAATATGCAGTTCTGAAGTTCAGAAGAGATAGCTTGAAGAGATTTATAGGTTTGAGATTGGGGGGCGGGAGTGGGTTGGAAGAGGTCAATGGGGGGAAAAGGAGATATATGTAATACTTTCAACAATAAAGAATTAATAAATGAATGAATGAAGAAAAAATACTTCAGATTGCTCAGGGTGAGTTTGTACAATAAAAGAAAATGTCCTGCCCTAGTCCATTTGGCTCAGTGGATAGAGCATCGGCCCGCAGACTGAAGGGTCGAGGATTCAATTCTGAGTCAAGGGCACATACCTCGGTTGCAGGCTTGATCCCCAGCCCCAGTCAGAGTGTGTGCATGAGGCAACCAATCGATGTGTCTCTTTCATATCGATGTTTCTCTCTCTCTGTCTCTCCCCCTCCCTTCCACTCTCTCTAAAAATCAATGAAAAAATATTCTCAGGTGAGGATTTAAAAAATGTCCTACCAAAACCCAGAATAAAACCAGCATTTAAGGAATAAAGATAGGAAGAATGATCAGCATGAAAACTAAGAAGGAACATTCAAAGCAAGCCTAAAAATACAAAAACAAAACTAGAATTGAGTAAAGTGCCAGAAGTTGAATATTTCAAGAAGAAAGGAGTGACCAAGAGACTCAAATGCTTCAAAGAGATGGAGATAATAATAGAATTAAAAATTATATACTGAGGCCCTGGCCAGGTAACTCAGTTGGTTAGAGCATCACCCCAACACACCAAGATTTCGGGTTTGATCCCCAGTCAGGGCACATATAAGGAGCAACCAATGAATGCACAAATAAGTGGAACAACAGATGGATGTTTCTCTCTCTCTCTCTCAAATCAATAAATTTAAAAAAAAATTAATATTATATACTGGATTTAGTGAGAGGGAGAGGTTGCTGGTAGCCTTTGCAAGAGAAATGTAAGTGGGAATGAAGAAAGAAGCCAGACCAGTAAAGATTAAGTGTGTGTGTTTGGGGGGGAGGGTGAACAGACTAAGAAGTACAAATGACAGTTATAAAAAGTCACTGGGATGTAAAGTACAGCATAGGTAATATAGTCAATAATCTATAATAATAAAAGGGTAATATGCTAATTAGACCAGACGTCTTCCGGACATCATTCCAGACGTCCTTCCTGACAAAGCCGCGGCCCGGGGGAAGCCAGCCGGGGTCCCGGGTACTTGTGGGTGGCGTGGGTGAAGCCAGCTGGGGTCCCAGGGGTCTGTGGGCGGCCTGGGGGAAGCCAGCCAGGGTCCCCGGTGCCTGCTGGCAGCCGGAGGAGGGAAGCCTGTCAGCAGCTGGAGGAAGGAAGGCCTACTCTTGCACAATTTTTCATGCACTGGGCCTCTAGTCTATATATATAAAAGCTTAAATGACCATTATGGCAGAACGACCAGAATGACCCGAATGACTGGTTGCTATGACGTGCACTAAGCAGGCAGGCAGGCAGGCAGGCAAGCAGTTAGGGGCGAGCAGTTAGCGGTGAGCAGGCAGGCAGACAGGTGAGTGGTTAAGGGCGAGCAGGCAGGTGAGTGGTTAGGGGCGAGCGGTCCCGGATTGCAAGAGGGATGTCTGACTGCCAGATGTCCAACTGTAGGGATCTGGCCTAAATCAGCAGTTGGACATCCCCCAAAGGGTCCTGGATTGCGAGAGGGCGCAGGCCAGGCTGAGGACCCCCCCCCCCTTGCATGAATCTCGTGCACTACCCCTTATTTTCACAGGCAGAGTTCACCTCTTTCCCACTTTCAGATTCCCCACTTTCCCAGCCTCCCTTGCAGCTAAGACACAGTTATGAAACAATCTTAGTGAAGCTAGGGAATGCCTGATGAAAGTTTCTTCCCTAATATAAAAAAAAAAATAAGAAAGCACACCCTTTTTGTTTTTGTTTGTGACCATAAGAATTAAGCCCCCCAAAATGCAAAAATACCAACCCAGAGCCCTCATATAGTTAGAATGCTTTTTAACCAACTCTTTAACTTCCAAATTTCTTATTATATAAAACTAGAGGCCCGGTGTATGGATTTGTGCACCAGTGGGGTCCCTTGGCCTGGTGTGCACCCTCTTGCAATCCAGGACCCCTCAAGGGATATCAGAGAGCCGGTTTCAGCCCGATCCTGCAGGCCAGGCCAAGGGACCTCACTGGTGCACGAATTCGTGCACCGGGCCTCTAGTATTATAATAACTCTATATGATATCAGATGGGTACTAGAGATATAGGGGTGCTCACTTCATAAATTACATAATGCCTAATCATGTTGTACACCTGAAATTAATATAATATTGTATGTCAACTGTATTTTAAAAATAAATAATTTTTTAAAAGATTAAGTAAGAAGTATAGAAATGAGTGTGAGAAGAATTCTTCTAAGACATGTTGGCTGTGAAATGGAAGAGAGAACTAAGATAACAACTGAAGAGAGACAAGAGTTATAGTGTTCTATGAAGAGAAGGAACACATATTTCTTTCCATTAAACTGGAAACACAACCATGTGAGGGACCATGGGTATTTCATTTATCACCACATCCTTACCACTTAGCCAGGTATCAGTACATTTCTTGAGTGACTGAGCATTTTTTATCTCAATTGTAAGGAAAGGAGCTAAAAGACAAGGAGAGCTTTAAGATACGGAACAGAGAAAAGTTAATCAGTGAAGACTGTAGTTCCTAAAGGCTATAAAGGTTATG
>NW_005353448.1:453193-468047 GCF_000412655.1 Myotis brandtii
GGGGGGGGGGGGGGCGTGGGAGAGGGAATGGATGAATAAAGATTTAGGTAAATATGAGCAAGATGCTGAAAATATTTTTCTTCTTTAATTTTTTTCAATTACAGTTTACATTCAATATTATTTCATATTAGTTTCAGGTGTAAGCATAGTGGTTAGAAGGAAGCTAAAAATTTTATTAACCAGGGACCAAGCTTGCTAGCTATCCTGCAATGCATGAAATGATCCTGCACAAAGAATTCCCCAGTACAAGAAGGAACAATAAGAAACACCGTTCTTGCAGACTAACTCCAATCACAAGGTTCAAGTCTACATAGGGTTGGGGGTGGGGACAAGGAAATGGACACACTCCAATGTCTGCATTCTGCCTTAGAAGCCTTCGCCTACAGGCTAGTTAAGGAGTTATGATTGGGATCTATAGTCATTCACAGTTATACCACTTTCCACCAGAGCATATTTACATTGCACATTTTATGCATAGGAACGGAAGCTCACTATAAAGATATACAGAACATCATAGGGTTTCAAATATTAAATATATACCACCATTAAATAACATCCAGAGGTCTGACAGCACATTTTTAAATCACTAAGTTTTTTCCTGTGAAAGTATGAGCCAATATCGATCATTAAATAAAAGGCTTAAGTGGCTTCTTCCTCTTTTTAACTTATGCCATTTAATATAATTCAAGTGTAAACAACATTGACATTTTTTATCCACACATGTATATTTATAAAAGCAAGAACTGCATTTTATCTTGCACTGAGAACATGTGCTATAAAGACTAGAGTAAAATAGTTTCTCACCTTGACTACTCCATCAAAGCCAGGAATTGTGTTAACCTTTGCTTTCTTAGCTAGTAATTTGCTTTCAATCTTGTCACCCATAGCTTGAATAGCATGTGTGTCAGGTCCAATGAAAATGACATTTTCTGCTGCCTGTGGAGAAATAAAGTAGAAATTTGTAACAAAAACATTATGGTACTTGATATGGAGTCACAATTTTTAAAAAGAAAGACCTATATATAAACTTACTAATTATTTACATATCAAAAACAACTTGAAAGTAAGCATTTCAGCCAATACATTAAAATATATAATATTGTATTGTATATAGTAAATGTGCACAAAGATTTATGAAACAAAGTTTAGGTCAAGGAAAAATAAAAGCAATAAGAACTCTTGCTTGATATTAACAGTATTCTTTGGGAAAGCAACTTCAATGGCATTATATCTATAATAATAAAAGTATAATATGCTAATTAGACCAGATGTCCTTCTGGATGAAGCCGGGGCTGCGAGGGAAGCCTAGGTCCCGGGTGCCAGAGGGAAGCTGGTGCCGGCAGCCGGGGGAAGGAAGGCCTACTCTCGCATGAATTTCGTGCATTGGGCCTCTAGTTTATATATAGTACCCTACAACCCAATCTAAACAGTAAGTTTACTTTTTAAATGACTTAGAAATCTTTGTATTCTCAATACAGCACAATGCATAGTTCAACACAAATATCCATTTTTATTGAATACCAACTCTGGGCCAGGCTCTGAGCTAAATGCAGGGGATAATATAAATGAAAAACACAGGATATCAGCTAATTCAAGGGAATGTGAACAGATCACCAATACCTCAGAGAAATAGACAAAATACAGAATGTTTATATCCTTGTGACTATGATAAAGAAGACAAGAATAAAGTGGGAATTTACCAGATGAGTTATGGTTTCAATAAAAATTTCTCTGCATAAATCCAGAAATGGATCCATATCTCTGTGTTTATAATAATAAAAGCATAGTATGCAAATGCAAATCAACCGAACAACCGAACAGCAGAACGACCGTCTGGACAACCTTCCGGACAACCATGCTACGACACCCACTGGTGCCAGGCCAGTCAAGGCAGGTGCGATGCGATTGGTTGGGGGCCCGGCCATCGCCCCAGGATTGCCCTGCAGAGGGAGGCCCAGGCCACCAACCGGCAGGCTGCGGTGGGTGGGAGGAGCCTCCCTCTGCGGGGGTGATCCATTGAGGAGCCCCAAGTGGATGGGAGGGGCCTACCTCTTTGGGGTAATGGATCACGGGGCTCCCGGACTGTGAGAGGACACAGGTCGGGCTGAGGGACCCCCCACCCTGAGTGCATGAATTTCGTACACCGGGCCTCTAGTATTATGACAAACAAAATGCTAATGAAGAAAATACTAATTAGGGAACAAAAATACTACTCCCTCTGTCCCATAATAATAGTAGCAGTTGATGAATGTAATTTGTCCCATAATAATAGTAGCAAAAGAAAATAAATATAGAACACAACATTATCAAAAAACTAGATTAAATTAAACAATAAATTAAAAATAGTACTCCTAATTTTTATTTTGAGTATTCAGATAGTTTCTGGATTTTTCAATAATTTCGTTACTGCATTTTAAACTTGTAGGTAGGATCCCTTGGCTGCGAAGCTTTGCTTTCCCTATATGCGTGAGCTTAAAATTATTGAAGCCATCGTTCTTCATTGCTTCCAGCATAACTTGTTGAAGTGACAGAAACATATTATCCAGTATTTCGGGAGAAATATTATCAAAGTCTAATATGGTGCCTCTTCTGCTAAGAGGAATATGTCTAAGTTTTTCAAGTTTTTCTCCATAATCTTTGCATTTACGTCCACAGTTTCGTTCTTTCAAAGAATCAACATTAGCATAAGACTCTCCTTGACAATTATTTTCAGAAGCACGTTTCCAAATTCTTGATATGGCCATTCTATTGCACTTAAATTGTTTTGCAGCTAACGTAATTGCACCTTTCTGCAACTTTTCCTTTTTCTTTTGATGCATCAAGAACTGGACAATCGCAACTTGATCTTTGCTTGAAAACTCTCTTTTTTTCATCTTACTTTTACAATGGGTTGATATTCAACTGAAATAAAACAATTGATTTCGATCAGCAGATGAAATTAGAAAAATAGTTATAATTTGTAATAATTAGATTAACCTAAAAATTGAAAGATGTGTTAAAACAATGACAGATGTCATGAAACATTGATTTTGATCGAAGGCTTCGCAATTTTGTGCTACAACATAACTTACAGCTGCATTCGCCAATAATTCCCGTTTAAATATTCACTTGCTACTATTATTATGGGACAGAGGGAGTATGTAATTAATACTATTATAGGGCATAGTTTAGAGAAGTAAAGAGGGTTTTGCTGAGGTACAAAAAAGAGGTCATTAGGTAAAGAATTGAGGTTAAATATGAAGAAGACTAGATTGTATGCTGGGCATCATCAGAGTAAGGTGCCTAACTGCTGATTTTCCCATGACCTTCAGTCAGCATAAAGGATAAATAGCGCATTTTACATTTCATATTCTATCTATTGGCATTGCTGCCTGAAAGGACTCTTGGCTTAGGACAGGCGCTTCATTCTCCTGATGAGAATATTACCCAGAAAACCTACTGCAATGCAGTGTGTTACTTAGATCGCTCTCTCAGCCATTATGGTCCAAACAGATTAAATCCACCCTTAGGAGGAGGTGAAAGTAGAACAGAGAAGCAACAAAAGGAATATATGAGGAGACAAATGTATGGTAAATGAGATGACGACTTCAACTTTGCACACGCTGAGTACAGATGCCTGTGAGGTAGTCAGGTGGCCATATTCAGGAGGCAGGGAGAGAAGTCTAGAGGTTATAAGTCCAGGCTGACATATGGATTTTTAAAGGCATCCAATGTAGGAGGCAATTAAAAGTTGTACCTGAAATCATTCAGATAAAATGTGTACGAAAGCTAATGCCTTTAAATCAGCAGGTATTCTCTCCCACCCCCCATCCAAAAGCAAGACACAAGAAAGAGGCATTTTTAGATTCTGAGTTTAAAGCATCCTTTTCTTTGTGTGACAATGAGGATAATAACCACTTGCAAGTTTGATTGAAGGACTGTATAAAATAATAATGTAAAAATACCAAGCTGAGTGCCACACTTAGTTCTTGTCCCCGGTCCAGAAGTCCTGATAAAAAGAGAACACTAGAATAAGACAGTGAGGTTCTCCGGATCCCAAAATACACTATAGGAACCCAAAATACCTACAATTACCAGTGTCACAAATGGCAGAATGCTAGAGAAGAAAACTTTCAGCCATAGAGGATGCTACATCAAATGTTTGTGTAATTTTAATAGTAGAACCTTATCTTACAACTCTGATTGAAAGATTTTTTTTCAAATTACCAAAAAACTAAACAAAATATAAAACACAATGAAAAGCGGAGCTGCTCTGTAAGAGGGGAAGTAGTGGTAGGCCTACATCTCCACATACTCTATGTCTCCATCTGGATAAGCTAGTCATTTTAGACCACAGCAATAATCATATTCATTTCTTTTTATCCCGAATCTACAATCCACTAAACACTAAGTCAAGAGAAAATAATCATGTTTCAACTATCAATTGTCTTTACATATTCTCATTTGACAATCTAAAATGAAGGAATTTTTATTATAAATGCTGTTTTAAATACCACTTGCCAGGCAGATGTAATCAAGTAATCAGAATGCCTACACTGACAAAGAGTTGAAGAACATAAATGAGAACACCTAAAATACATTATGATTATACAGTAAAACTTCTGATTAACAAGAGCCCAAGGACTAGGAACCACTGATTTACCAGATTTTTCTCAAGCATTTTAATTGGAAGAAAATTACCCACAAATGCAAAATTACCAGGAAAAAGGCTCACATCAAGTATTTAGTGACTATTCTTTGTCTATTCAACACAATAAAAAATAGCCAGTAGTAAGCTGGGTAACTACTTGAATTGATGTTTCAATGAACTAACTTCCTATATATCTATGTATTTTGGTAGTACTCCCTGGGTTAGCCTTTAAATGGAATTAAAGCAAAATTAAAAAGCAGTATCCTGCCCTGGCCAGATAGCTCAGTTGGTTAGTTGAGCCATGGTTGCTGGTTCAATCCCCAGTCAAGGCACATACAAGAAGCAATCAATGAACGCATAAGTAAGTGAAACAACAAATCAATGTTCCTCTCTCTGTCCAAAATCAATCAATAAATTTTTTTTTAAAAAAAGCAGTATCCTAGCTGACTCCCATAATTCTTTGACCAAAAAAGCAAGGATGAGGTCAGAATAAGACAGTATGGTAAATGCAAAGTGATAGAGCATGTTTCAAAAGTCCTGAGTTCTTTACCAGATTCATTTGTGTGATTTATAACTTAAGGCCAGAATTGACCCACTAGTAACTTTTTGATACACTTCTGTTAATACTGTATCTTTTGTCATCCATCTAATTATCCATTTACCTTAAGTACTAGTGAGTCTTTTTAACATGGCTTAGCAATAAAATTTACTTCTAAAAATATACTTTTTAAGAATTTTGTAACTTTACCATAAATTATAAATATAATATCTAAATATAGATAAATGTCTTTCAGTCATTAGAAAAGTGGGCATTTTTTTCATCATCATTGGAAAACAATTTTAGAAATTATAAAAAGCTGAAATCAAATCATCTGTAAGATTTCTTTTATTTTCTAAATTCTGTGATTTTATGGTTCTGGTCTAATTTTGGAAGAAGAAAGGGAAAAGGGGTTGGTTTTTGAGAATTATGTTAGGGAAATAATGAGATTTAATTTACAATTGTCTTTATGTTATAAATGAAAGACAAATAATCTTCATCTGTAAAAATTAAATGTGTGACACATAATTCATTCTTAGAAATACCAAAACAGTAAATTGCTATACTATGAATTCAGATTTTTTAATTAAAAAGTATACACTTTTTAGGCTCACCAAAATTAATACTTGAATAACTGTAAAACCAGTGTCAAAATGAGAGAGAAAGCCATGGAAAACCTGCTGAACTGCCCAAAGAACCCAGACTCTGAACTTGAATGTACTCCCTGCTAAAAGAAAAAAGGGTTTCTGGTAGAAAAGGTTAGTTCAAGAATTGGTGCAGCACGTGACATAAAAACACTGAATCAGAGAGAAAGCTTTCAAAATAGTTATCTCAAAAGTACATAGTTGCAGATAGAAAGGGCTACCCACAGAATATGGTGATAGCAATATGAGCATCAAAAAGAATAAGAGAGAAATTACAAGGTTAATTCATTTTTTCAGGACCTCAGAATAAATCTTTTCCTGCTATTGCTCTCTCTATTGAACTTCTTGGACATGTATCACTAATTTTAAAACATATATACCTCTTTTAAAAGCAACATAGAGGAAAACTTATTTCACATGTATGACTAAGCAAAATATCAAGGTAAAATCCCATACAATGTTTTTATAAGGAAAAAAAAATAAGGACTAGAATAAAACCCATGGAGAAAAAAAGCACAAAAGAAAGACATGCCAACACAATATCAAGATTTTTACCTATTTCAAAACAACTAAAAGACATTTTAAAATTATATAAAACATGAAACAACATAAATCAGAATTGGAAATGCTTAAAAGTGAGGTGACAGACCTCAGGATAGAATAAGAAATGAAAAAAAAATCATTTCAGAAATGATGACTAAATTAGAGGGAATATAAGAGTCAATAGAGAAAATAAATAATGCCTAAACAAGAAATAGAAAGTGAAAGGAGAAAACTATCTACAAATTTAGTATAAAAAAAATGAAGAAATTTTTTAAATATTCAAGAGAAAATGGCAAACACTAAAGATAAACAGAAGCCACCCTTCATATAGATCAAAGGAGTCTTTGAAGAAAACTAAAGCAAATTAAAATACAAAAACTATAATTCAAGAACTTTCTTAAAATTGAAAATACCTATCTAAAGAGTATACTATAGCATACCTGAGAAATTCAACCCAGAATGACCATGATAAATTCTAGTAATGTTATTTAAGAAAAAGGGATGAAGAAATATGACATGTTATTGTGTATACTTTTTAAATTATCACCCAACTTTGACAGCAATAATTTATGCCTAAAGAAAACAATGTACTCCACTGAATAAGATATTCAAGAAAGTATGAAACAAAGATTTTAAATCCAATGAAAACAAATATAAAGGTCAGAGAAACTATAACAAGCAAGAACTCATGACTTCTTTCTGAGGAACCTAATAGGACAGGTTTGCAAACTACGGTCTGCGGGACAAATCTGGCCTGCTACCTATTTTTGTACAGTCCACAATCAAAGAATAAATTTTACATGTTTTGTTGTTTAAAAAAAACAATTTTGTAAATACTATATAATGATATGTGACAATTATATAAAACTGAAAAACAGTTTTATTTAAGACCAACCAGGCTCATTAGTTTACATGTTGTATGACTACTTTCTCACTACCAGGATAAGACTGAGTACTTACAAGAGATCGTATGGCCTACAAAGACAAAAATATCTGCTATCTGGCTCTTTACAGAAAAAGTCTGTCCACTCCTATACTACAGGATAAGCTTCAGGAAACCAAAATGACTAAAGACATCAACAGAAAGACTACACTATAATAGCTATATTTTCTGACAATACACATATAGTACAACTATTTTTAAATGAGGACAAAAGATGATGTGTAAAACTTTAATATTTTCAGTAATATTAGTATTTATATTGTCATTGTGAAATTGCTATGTGTGCACTTCAGACTAGATAAGTAGTTATGAATCAGAATTCTAAATAAGGAATAATGAAGATACAGAGGTAACAAAAAAGAATTTAAGTAAAAGTTCTGCAATCTTGAATTTTTATTAAAAGTAGCACTAACTGGTTATTTGTGCCTCATTAAAAAATATAGACTATATTTAATCATACTTTTATTACATGCTAGAAAAAATCTTTTATTTTATTGATATAGCACGTTTATTATATATTAAACTTGTGTTACATAATTTGGGGTTGGGGTGAGCATTATTATATTACATATATTGAATATATTTACATTACATATTCTGTTAAGGTAACACATAGTTAACACAACACATGTTATCCTATATAATAAAAGGGTAATATGCAAATCGACCTAATGGTAGAACAACCGGTCACTATGATGCGCACTGACCACCAGGGGGCAGACGCTCAACACAGGAGCTGCCCCCTAGTGGTCAGTGCACTCCCACAGGGGGAGTGCCGTTCTTTGCTGGCTAGTGCAGGGGCAGCAGCGGGAGCCTCTCCCGCCTCTGTGGCAGCACTAAGGATGGCCGACTGCCGGCATAGGCCCGCTCCCATCAGTCGGACATCCCCTGAGGGCTCCTGGACTGTGAAAGGGTGCAGGCCGGGCTAAGGGGACCCCCCACACACACCCCAAGTGCACGAATGTGGTGCACCGGGCCTCTAGTATGTAATAAACATATGTAACATAAAACATTTTTTAAAACCTATTAATATACATTTCTTTTTCCTAGCCCCACAAACTAAAAAGGCCTAGAAACAATGGCCATCAGTAGCAATGACCCAACTGTGGTCTCTAAATACCATTAAAATAAACAAATGTATCTTGAAAAGATGGCTGATTAAAGGCCTGGAGCAGGAAACGTAAAACATGAGCCTAGAATAACTTGTCAGAACAGAGAGCACGGAAGCTATAAAAGATTATGAGGGTCAAGTCAAAAAGACTATGAGCCAATGTAGGCTCTACTGAACAAAGTGGGACAACTTGAATTTCACTAATAATTCCAACAGATTTAAGCCTACAAAATAGGTTTAAATATATGCCTGCATAGTGATACTTTTTAAAAGAACTAGTTAACTTTGAAGAAATAAGGAATCAATTAATCACATCAAAAACTAGAAAATAAAGGTAAAGGGCTTTTTTGACTTATTAAATAAATAGAAAGTAGTGCATTTTCATGTTTGGCTGGGATGCTACCGCAGACCATTATTTTGTACAGAGTGAAATGGTAGCGACTACTGCTGCTATAGGTTAAGGTGGAAGTGCCAAAACGTCAGCTTCCCTGGCTTGGACAGTCAGGATCACAGCCTCCATAGGATCACAACTTCCAAAACACTCAAATTTTGTTCTTTTTATGAGGCCCAAGAAGAGCTCATGAGGATGGAGGAAGAAGGGATGGCTGATTGCACACATGGTAAGGGATTCCTGTCTTACTAATTTTTGAAAAGAAAAAGGATCTTCCCAATGCCGTGAGCACTGTTGAAGGACTGACTGGCTTGCTGGCCAATCCAGAATGAAATCAGAAATCAATGTAGAGAATTCATCCTCCTCCTACCTTCCTTCTCTCCCTTTCACCACCTCCACTTACCTCACCTATGGCAAATTGTGCTCACTAAGCTTTTGGTCACAGGGTATAACACTATGTTTGTAAATGTGGCAGACCCAATCTGCAAACAGATTTCTCATTTAATGTAAACAGTGTTGTTTCTAAAAAGCCACTTCTGGTACTTCTATACAATGTTAGTCACCTTTTCTTTTTTTTAAGTTAAAAACAAGTAAACAACTCAGTTTAGTACAAGGAAGGAATTTTAGGCAAGTTGGCACCTAGGCTCCAAAGACTCATTGTATAAAAGAGGAAACCCTCCTTCTCTCACATTCTGAAATACGTGTGAAAACTATTTTAGTGGTTAGTTTTCATCTGCACTCAGTACTTGTTAAAATAATCACTAAAAATAAAAGATAACGAACATCTGGGCTTCCGGGCAAGATGGCAGCATAGGTAAACACGGTATTGTGATTGCCTCCTCCCACAAACACATCAAAATTACAACTAAACTACAGAACAATCATCATTCAGAACTGCCTGAAATCTGGCTGAATGGAAGTCCTACAAGTAAAGAACCAAAGAAGCCACATGGAAAGTGGTAGGAGGGGTAGATATGTGTAACAGACTGGCCCCACACCCACATGTGGCAGATAAAAATTGGATGGGATATCTGGGCTACAGAGGTCCCCCTGAGTACTAAGGGGTCCCATCCCCACTCTAGGTTCCCCAGCTCAGGGTTCCAGCACCAGGAAGAGAAGTCGCCTTAACTTCTGCCTGTAAAATCCAGCAAGGATTGAGGCTGAGAGAGATGGAGGGCTGCTGGCCAGGCAATTCCTCTTAAAAGGCCAGTGCATGGACTTACTCGGATTCACTACCTTGAGCTCCAGCATGGGGCAGCAGCTTGAAAGGCACCACAGACATACAGGGAGGAACTAAACTGTCCAGCATCAGGGCAAGAGCTAGGGGCAGCTTTCTCCCAGATAAAAGTGCTGGAAGAGGCCGCTGTTCCTTTGAAGAGCCCTCCCCCAAGAGATCAGGCAGGGGACACCATATCTGAAACTCCATCAACCTGCTCACATTGTTTGCCCCACCCTGGTGATTCCCCGAGGCCCACCCAGGCTGTTTCCAGTGGCTTTTCCATATCAATGGCCTATCTTGGCTCATGCTTCAGACTTTCCTAAAATCTCTCAAACAAGTGGCAAGGCCCGTGCTTCCCACTAAGCAGTCCCTGGCCTGACACTAGCAGCAGCAGCAACGTTGCTTCACAGCCTGGCCTCACCTTGGCACCTCCAAGTCCAGCATAAGTAGTAGCCATCTGCCAATAGCTTTGTAACTCATGCCAGGTGGCCCCAGGCAGGGCACAGGTGGCAGCTGACAATGGCCTACACTTCCTGGGAGGCCCAGAGTCAATGCACCCAGAGGACAGATTCAGACCACACCAAAGCATCACCACCCACCACCTCCACAAGTGAAACACTCAAGGGGTGGACTCAGCGGGCTCCAGTGCCCTGCTGAAGTAAGTTCTGTTCTGTGGGGTGGGAGCCTGCACAGATGGTACTTCACAGTGGTAAGAGGTCAGCGGTCACAGTCAGTCCTTGCAGCTGATCAGCCTGAGGTAAACCCCTCCCATTTATGTGCCAATAGCAAGCAAGGCTCAGCTACAAGAAAAGCGTGTACACAGCCACATGGGGGGTACACACTTTGAGTGCCCATCTTGGAGGATCAGGGAAGCTGTGCTACTGTACCCTACAGAACACCTAATACAATAGGCCCCTCTACTAAGCCTGGGAGACATAACAGCTCTACCTAGTACACAGAAACAAAAACAGAGAGGCTGTCAAAATGAGGAGACAAAATGTCCCAAATGAAAGAACAGAACAAAATTCCAGAAAAAGAACTAAATAAAATGGAGATAAGCAACCTACTAGATGCAGAGTTCAAAACACTGATTATAAGGATGCTCAATGAACTTAATGAGAATCTCAACACCATAAAAAAGGACCAGTCCGAAATGAAGGATACACTAACTGAAATGAAGAATAATTTACAGGGAATCAACAATAGAGAAGGTGAAGTCCAGAATCAAATCAGCAAATGGGAATATAGGGAATCAAAAGATACCCAATCAGAACAGCAAAAATGAATCCAAAAATATGAGGATAGTGTAAGGAGCCTCTGGGATAACATCAAAGGTACAAATATTCACATCATGGGGGTGCTGGAAGGAGGAGAGAGAGAGAGAGCAAGAAGCTGAAAATGTATTTGAAAAAAATGACAGAATACTTTTCCTACCTAGTGAAAAAAACAGACATTCAAGTCCAGAAAGCTCAGAGAGTCCCAAACAACATGAACCCAAGAGGCCCACACCAAGACACATCATGATTAAAATGTCAAAGGTTAAAGACAAAGGGAGAATCTTAAAAGCAGCAAGAGAAAAGCAATTAGTTACCTACAAAGAAGCTCGCATAAGACTGTCAGCTAATTTCTCAAGAGAAACTTTGCAGGCCAGAAGGGATTGGGAAAAAATATTCAAAGTAATGAAAAGCAAGGACCTACAACCAAAATTACTTTACCCAGCAAAGGTATCACTGAGAATCAAAAGACAGAGAAAGACCTTCCCAGACAAGAAAAGCTAAAGGAGTTCATCACCGCCAAACCAGTATTATATGAAATGTTAAAGGGTATTTTTCAAGAAGAAAAAAAAAGGATAAAAAATATAAACAATAAAATGTCAATAAGTACATATCTATCAACAACTGAAACAGACTCATTAATATAGAGAACATTTTGAAGGTTGCCAGATAGGAGGGAGGTTGAGGAGATGGGTGAAAAAAGTGAAGGGATTAAGAAGAACAAATTGGTTGTCACACAATAGTCACATGGCATAAATACAGAAGAAGGAATATAGTCAATAATATTCTAATAAACCATGTAAGGTATCAGATGGGTGCAAGATTTATTGAGATGATCACCTAGTAAGCTATGTAATGTCTAATCACTGGGGTGTATACCTGAAACTAATATAATAATGTATGTCAACTGTAATTTAAAAATAAATGATTTTAAAATAAAAAGTAGGACATTTATATTTTAAAAAATAGAACATTATGTATGCAAATTAGAACATACAGATGAGAGAAACATTCCTAGTGTGGTTTTTGTGGTAATCAGTAAACACCAGTTAGCTGGGTTGTTACCCCAGATTAGGTACAGGTATGGGTGAGCACATCCACCACTACTGTTCAACATTCTACTGGAGGACATAGGCTATGTAGAATGATAGTGCATGCTCAGAGAAGACTGGGGTACAAATCCTGATTCATTTTCCCCATATACTGACTGTGGGGCATCAATAAAGGGAGGTGCAGAATAACCCAATAAGATGGTATCATCAGGATCCAACCACACACAATTACATTTCTTTTTTTTTCTTCTTATTTTAAAATATGTTCTTATTGATTTTACAAGGAGACAGAAACATCAATGAGAGAGAAACATCAACATCGAGTGGCTGCCTCCTGCATGCCCCATGCTGGGGATCGAGCCCACAAACCAAGCAAGTGCCCTGACCAGGAATCGAATGAACCAGTGACCTCCCAGTGCATGGTCAAAGCTCAAACACTGAGCCACACCAGCCGGGACAGGAGTCATTTCTTTAAGTGCTAGTCAGCTCTTTGTAAATTAAGAACCCAATTTATGTGAGAATAAGAACATTAAGGAATTTGACTATTATAAGGGATGGGTAGTGGAGGGAGGACAAAGGTTCTGTTACCAGAGAAAAACATGCCTTGTATTCCCTGGTTGCTGTTGGGGGTGGGGTTCTTGAGATATCCCAAGAATATGAATTTTTTGAGACTCACACAGGAGGATGCAATATAGTAGAAAGTTTTATTTCCATGGAATTACACCCTGGGTTTCCAAAGTCCCATTTCCCTTAGTCCAGTCATCTATATATATAAAAGGCTAATATGCTAAGTGTCCATCCAGGTAATGACGTCACGTAGCAGCGCTCAGCTTCCTCTCCCTAGCGACTAGCCTCCTTGCAGTTTCTTCAGCCCAGGAACACGACTTCCTTTATAGCCAGGTGCAAACATTTCACACTTTAACCAAATGTCTGTGAAGCGTTTTCTCATGCCTCATCTCGTTTGATCTGCACAGAAGTCCTGGAGTAGGTAGATAAGAGACTCGATGGAATCCTGTTCTCTTCATTAACCAGAAAACGGAGATTTAGAAAGCTTAGAAACTTGACCCAACTGAAAAGAAGTAAGAAATTGTGGAGGTTGAAAATGACTTCAGGTTTTCTCACTGCGCATAATATAGTCAAACACTGCTGCAGTTAAATATTTTACCCTTTGTTCTCCCTGCGTGATCTATACTAATAATCTGTTTCATGTTGATATTTACTGCTGTGTTGCTGACAATTACCAGAAAGAGAAGTGGGCTGCTTCACTGAGCTACAAAAAGTTGAGCTATAGCAGAAAGCAAGTCTAATTAAACAAGTTTATTCTATCCCATATAATAAAGAGCTAATATGCTAATTAGGACGACCTTCCAGATGTCCTTCCAGACAACCTTCTGGATTATATAATAACGAGCTAATATGCTAGTTAAACCAAACAGCCGAACGACCTTCCGGATGTCCTTGAAGACAACCTTCTGGATGAAGCCAGGGCTGTGAAGAGCTGCGAGGGCCAGCCAAGGCAGCCGGGGCTGCAAGGGCTGAGCCCCTTGCATGAATTTTGTGCATCAGGCCTCTAGTATCTATACTAATAAAAGGGTAATATGCAAATTGGTCAGGACGCCCTCACAGTAACAACCAAACAGCAAGCTGCATGGGGCAAAAAGGCCGGCAGGGGGGTTAGTGAAGGACGACCAAACAACTGAGCAGCAGGCTGCGTGGGGCGACCAGGCTGGCAGGGGGGTTAGTGAGGGATGACTGAACAGCAGGCTGTGAGGGGTGACCAGGCTGGCAGAGAGGACATTTGGGAGCAACCAGGCCGGGGATAGGGGGCAGTTAGGAGTGATCAGGCAGGCAGGCAGGTGAGCAGTTAGGAGCCAGCGGTCCCAGATTGTGAGAGGGATGTCCGACTGCTGATTTAGGGATCAGGCCTAAACCAGCAGTTGGACATCCCCCAAGGGGTCCCGGATTGTAGAGGGTGCAGGCTGGGCTGAGGGGTAACCCCCGCTCCCCGTGCACAAATTTTGTGCACCGAGCCTCTAGTATATATATAAAAGGCTACGTTGACTAGTGCATGCGCGATACATATAAAGCTCTCGCTGGCGCTAATCGCATACGTGTGTTTCCATCTGTCATTGTTGATCGTGAAATTAGTTTAACCAAAGGTATCTATATCTTTCTCATTCAATATTACCAATATCTGGACTTCATTCAGTCTAATGTATATTTTGTATTAAGTGTCTACTTGGCACAATACACTCAAGTAATATTATTAGTTCCAGATGATAGCCATATATAATATTTAGGGAATTAGAGTAGTGGTAACATTCCCTGTTGTAACAATTGGCAGAAGTCAAGTTTTCTAGTTAAGGAATATAGTTAAACTAGAGGTCCGGTGCACAAATTAATGCACATTGAAAGGAAATTAATTAGAAGAAATATTTTAATATTGCTATTCGCCCTTTCTCTGTAATAGAAGTGTCAACCAAATTCACGATCGACAATGACAGATGGA
>NW_005353448.1:468413-482611 GCF_000412655.1 Myotis brandtii
CTGGAAGCAGGTATCTGGGATTTATTTATCTTCTATAATTGAAACTTTGTAGCCTTTAACAGAGCTCAGGGCCAGCAGGGCAGGCGGGAAGCTTGGTTTCCTCCATCCTTGGGGCAATCCAAGTCTCCTGCTTGCTCCAGCTCTGTGGCCACAGCCATCTTAGTTGGTTTAATTTGCATACTCGCTCCTGATTGGCTTGTGGGCGTGGCTTGTGGGCATGGCGGAGGTATGGTCAATTTGCATGTTTCTCTTTTATTAGATTAGAAGATATAAAACCTTGTTTTCATGCATAGGAAGTAAACAGTACAGCAACAGAATACTTTCTATTTTTAATATTTGGCAGTAGAATGATTTCCATTTCTATTTTCTAGCTATTATTAAGTCAGAAAATAGTTAATTTCTTTTATTAAATGTTTTTGGTTTCTGAGATATTTAGGGCAAAGAAGAGGTTCGGGGTACATATTAATAAACAAACATTTAAATAAACAAAATATAAAACTCTGAGTATCTTTGGAATTTTTAGATAAGCATTAATGCTTATAGGAAAAATATTTTATTGTTTAAAATTCTATTACTATATTCTATATTAATTTGGGAAATATTCTATTTTAGAATGTTAAGTTTTGTTAGTTTTTGCCATTTTTCTAGTGCATATCTGATTTCTTTTATTTCCCTGTAATTAACACTGACACCTATTTCCATATCTATTTCAATTTCTAATTGATTGTAAAGAAGAAAGAGGTTGGCAGTTAAGCTTCAACATTCTATACTCTCTGTGCAGATCCAGATACCAAAAAGAGATGAGTTAACAGAAATATGTGTGGGCTGTTAACCATTTTTGTTTTTTTCCCTTTGGAAAAAGTGGATGCAATAACATTTCCAGCAGAAAGACTTAAAACACTAAGTTCCTAGTGTTTAAGAATGCAAATGAAGTATTCTGTTTTCTCTATGCCTGGAGGTGTAATGTAAGAAAACAGAGATAAGTTTCTATGATCAGTTCCACAGATTTCCTCTATCATGTAAAATCTTAGACTGGTTGTACTGGCAAGAATCAAAGAAAAGCAATATAGAGGATACCCAGAGGAAATGAATTCAGTAAAATCTGAGAAAATCTGAGCTAACTAAAAAGTCAGTCTTTGGGATGAATTTGGGCCTCTCTCCTCTAAAGAAATTCTAGTTTTAGAATTAGGACATTTCAAAAAATACTTTAGCAAAATACTGAAAATCAGTTCAACAACAGTAAAATTCCTTAGGTGAAGTTGTTACATTTATCACTCAGCTACTTGGCATTTTCAAGAAGTTAAGTTTATTTTTGCTTTGTATTATAACAGTAATAATGATTTCATTAGAGAAGTGGGTACAAATTTTAAAGTTCTTTTAGAAGTATCTTTTAAGAGGATGAGTTAAGAAGCTTCAAATTTAAACTTGGTTATGTATTGCTAAAATTCTCCTTATGTAAACTAGTCATAGGAATTATTTAGTGATAAGATTACAATTTCCTTTATATTTTATATAAAATATTTTATATTCTTACAATTTAAAATAAGTTGCTTTCATTTCTCCCTGATCCAATTATTTTTATTGTTTCATGAATATGGAAATTAATGGGTACTACTTTTGTATTGAAAGCTAATTTTTCCAGTTCAATTTTGAAATATACCTTATAACAACTATGAAATTAAATGAACAATTTTACAGGTTAAGTAAAAAAATTTAAGATTTAATAATCCTTAAATTAGCATGAGGGGATATTAATGTAGATGACTCACCTTCCTGCTCATTCCTCACAGTCCATTAACATTTACTGCTAGTAGTGAATAAGAATAGTAAGCTGGTAAACTAGTGAGAAAGGCTAGAGAGCTTTTGTTTAGTCAAAATACTAGATATTAAATTTAATTTTTAAAATAATTTTAATTGATCTGGGATATTCTCTGAATTATGTATTTCCTCTATTTCTTTTGAAAATATTTATGAATTTCTTTTAAAATTTACTACAAGTAGAAGTCCTTCCACACTCGTTGCTTAATTTACTGCTTTCTGGAACACATCAAGTTTTCGATACCACCATTGGATAGAATTAAGAGTCATATGGTTTGAATAAAGCAGGCTCTACCTACAGTTGGGATACTCTTTTTTGTTACCACATTTAATTGCTCTGCTCTAATACAGCCTACATTATAAAGCTTATTTCAAATACTAAATGGAATGCTAAAAAGCAAAGATCATGATTTCCAATGCACTGCATTGAGCAATTAATTTCCCAACTACTCAGTACTAGTTTAAGCTGCCACCCTGCTACTTTCACCTTTATTTCTGTTATCAATAAGGATGCAATGAAGTAAAAGTGACAATAAGATGCAGTAGACTGACCCAAGTAAAGATTAATTTATCTCTAAGTGGGAAAAAAATTTTTTTTAAGTTTGACAGGAGTAAAAGAACGAGGAATACAATAATACTAACAATAAAAACAGTATTTACTTACTTTTTAGCACTGTTTTCAAGGCATTGTATTAAGGCTTATTTTATCCTAAAACTCATTTTGTAAACATTTTAGCCATTAGGTTCTAGTTTTTAACAAAATAAGCAAGTCTTCAATTTATTCTGGAATTATACAGTAACATCTTCCTTTGTATAACCTTTCACAGTTAAAAGGTTTTCTTAATATTATTTTCTCAAAAAATTAGGGCTAACCATGGCCCATGTGGCTCAGTTAGTTGGGCATCATGCTGTACAGCAAAGGTCGCAAGTTAAATTCCTAATCAGGACACATTCCCAGGTTGCAGGTTTGATCCCCAATCAGGGGATATCTCTCTCTCTCTCTCTCTCTCTCTCTCTCTCTCTCTCTCTCCTCCCCCCTCTCTAAAATCAATTTTTAAAATAGGACTAAAAAACAGCAGGACATAAATAATCATCTCTACTTCATATGTCAGTAAAATTAGAATCTGAGAGATTAAATCAATCACCTACAATCACTAACCGGGTAGAGTGATAGAAACAAGACCAATATCTAAACCGGTGTTTTTATCTGAGACCCTGATGCCTTCTCATGCCCATCTCACATGCTGTGAACAAGTTTAGGTGGCCAGTGCTTTTTCAACAAGTCAAAGACCATGCACTGACTACTAGGAAGTGATGATACAACAGGTGTGCCTGGCACAGTCACAGGACATACCTATTACCCCAGTATCCCATCTGACATCATCCCCTTTTCACTCTCAGAAGCATGCTGTTTTGGACAGATCTGGTCTCTGCACACAAGGAATTTATAGTCTAGTAGAACAAACAACACACACCAAACAAGAAAAACATTAAACCGTAAAGAGAACCGTAAATACATTAAAAGAGGTGAAAAATCAGGCACTTACTATGAAGAGTCCAATGGGGGAATCAAAAAAGACTTAAAAAGGGGGGGGGGGGTAGCAGCTGAGAGAAAGACAACTAGGATTTGGAAAAGTAGCATGGGAAAATAAACATTTAAATTTATAGAAAAATACCAGGCATGTGCCCTTGGCCAGCATCAAACCTGGAACTCTTCAGTCCGCAGGCTGACGCTTTGTCCACTGAGCCAAGCCGGCTAGGGCAGCCATGAGCAATTTTTAACGATCATAAGAGGAGCTAGACTCTAGTGAAGACCTACCAAGAAATAAAGGCCAACACCTCATGAAATGCAGCTAATTAGAAATACATCCTTCTGTCTTCTTTAGGTTACCTGCAATAGAGCCCTGGAGAGAGTCAGTCCTTTTTCAATATGGTTGTCCAATCTAGCAAAGAATTTTCAAATTAACAGCGTGTAAATGGATTTCAGGGTTTTGTGTTTTGTTTTGTTTTTTATGAGAGGATAGCACGGAAGTGATCTTGGGCTAAAATGGAATAATTTTATGGATTTAAGCCTTACAGTAATGAGAAATAATAAAACATTATAATCATTGTTGGTAATACTAAATGGTCAAGATATATATGCAAAATAATTGTTTTAAACTTATTAATCTGTAAATTTCTAAATAAATAGAGGAAAAGTCGTTTAAAATAATTCTCTATTGAAACAACTCTGGATGATGTCACAGATCGTCTAAAGGTTACATAAAATATATTCTCCCCATCTTATGGTCAGCTTCATGAAAATGAACAGACTAAAAATAGCACTAATCTCTGTGTCTGCCTAAAAACCTCTTCCAGCATTTATTTTGCATATCTCATTTGACTTTTATTTCCAAGAATTCCTTCCTCCCATATTAGTCTCAATACAAAAAGACATAATTCTGATTCCTTCTTACATGTTTACCTCTTTCTCCAATTTTTTCATCACAAAGGTATTTTGTTATCTGGTTTTTACCAGAGAAATGCTGATACCTGACTTACAGGTTGACAGAACATTTTACTGAGTTTTGAGAATATCCAAGGGGAGATAGAAATGGAAGCTTGGAGATCAAATAGGGAGCTAACATAATGATACAAATGAGAGATGCTAGTGATTAGGATAAATGGTAGCACTGGTAGTGGTGAGAAGTGGTCAAATTCTAAATTTATTTTGAAGGTAGAGCCAAAAAAACTAACCCCCTTCCTGAAATGCCCTTTCCCCTTCTGTATCTCCACTCTTCTCCACCTTCAAGGCCTAGTTCAAATGCCACCTTCTTCTTGAGAGTTTTCTAGACACTCCTCCTCCATCAAAAGTAGTAACTTCACCATCTGACTTCTCCAAAAGATTATTTATGACTCTCTTATGAGTTAAACTACTTCCTGTTGTATCTCTTCCCTATAAACTTCTTTGGGGTAGTGAACCTGCTTCATCTTTGTATTCACTAGTGTCTACCACATCAAAAGATGCATGCCAAACAATCAAGTTAGATAAATTCTATGTTCCTCCTGGCTTAAGAAGTCCATGTTTTTCTCCTATATGTGCATTTTATAACTCTAATGATGCCACAATTATGAAACTCAGATTTACAAGGGCACAGAGTTTCTATGATAGGAGTAAACCAATAGCTAGGGAGGAAACCAATAGCTATACAAATACAAAATACTCTTCTTTACTAATCCTTTCATATACACACCCCTCTTATTTGAAGTTTGAAATTTTTTTCTCTCCAGCTGTATCCAACCCCCAACTTATCAGAATTAACCACTACCTTCATGCAACAAAAGAATTTTCAAATTAACAGCATGTAAATGGATTTCAGGGTTTTGTGTTTTGTTTTGTTTTTTATGAGAGGATAGCACGGAAGTGATCTTGGGCTAAAATGGAATAATTTTATGGATTTAAGCCTTACAACACCTACACTAGATTGTTGCAATTATCACATTGCCCTATAAAATTATGTAGTATAACGGACATTTTTGTGGAAGTTAGTCGGCTCACAACTTTCCTAGACTTCCTTTTTCCAAACCACAGCAAAAGACCCCTCAACTGCAGTTCATTTGAATGATGTGATCTTGACCCCTGAACACTGATGACTACAGTAAAAAGCAGCTACCCCAAACTAGATCTATGGCAATTCCTTTCCTAAGAATGGGGACAGAGAGAAAAAAGACACTTTCCTCTTTTTAGGGTGCCAGACCTACAGTCTGTAAGCTCGGGAGCTATGGATTCAGTCAGCACGTCCCACAGGGCCAGGCGAGCAGAGAAGCAGAGGATGAAGTGCTTACAGAAAGATTTCAAAGAAGCAAGCATCAACACAAAAACAAGTAAGACCTGACAGCTGCCTATTCTCTACTTCCAATACTTTCCTCAAGCCTACCAATCTCCTTACCCCTGGATTCCTCAAAGCACCCCGGTATAATATGAAGGTAGTTCTAGCTGCCCAACAACATCATTAAAGCAGCTCACAGCCCTGACATTGAATCCCTGATCAGTAAGAGTTAATGCTTTAAGCCCTGGGTTTCTAAACTTTTCAACTGAATATTAAGAACCGTTCTTTCAGTCCCAAAATCCAATACAAGGGACAAAGAAGGAATCAATATCCAATATCCATATGTAAGTCCCTGGAAAAGCAAATTCCGTGTCCTACTTTATTTTTAACTAAGTTCCTCTGTGTCTACCACAATGTGATAGAAAAACTTTTCAAGTACAAAATGTGGTTACGTATTAAATATCTCTACTCTCCTCTCACCCCAACACATACTCCACCAACACTTTTAGGCAGAAAGTTTTCTAAAAGTGTATCTCCCAATTCTGAATTTCTCTGCAATTCTCTCAGATCTGCCTCATTCTGTGAGTCAGCTCTGTCCTTAAGCTAGCTATCCTCATGGTCCCAACATGACTGCCAGCAGCACCAAGCCTTCACATTCACCAAAGACCTGGTGGAGGGAGGGAAAGAGAAAGCTTGAGTACCAATGCCTGCCTCTCTCTCTCTCTCTCTCTCTCTCTCTCTCTCTCTCTCTCCCTCTCTCTCTCTCTCAAGAATGAGAAAGTGTATACCAAAAATGGAGTCCCAAAAAAAGCTTCTCCTCATGTTTCATTGGCCCACGCTGGCTTAAACCTTCACTGATTCAACCCCGAATCAATTGTCCGGGAAGATATGATGATCATAACCCGTATAAATAAATCATCTGTGGCGGAAAAAATGTTGGAGAGGCAAACTGTGCCTTGGAATGTGAGTGTATGTGTGCACACATGCATGCCTACCCTACCATAGTTTATTTATGTGGTGTTACTAATACCTGCTAGCCAGACAGAAAGTTTAAAAAGTACATCAGTAATTAACACTGGTGGGAAGATACCAGAGACAATTTAAAGTGGCCACCTTAAACTGAAATACCATTTATTCCCTTTGTAGCCACACCTACCTCCTAACAGCTCTTAGGACTTAAAGGATCAAAGGTTCCCAAGGGCAGTCTTACTACAAAACTGAATAATCCAGACTTAGGAAAATAAATCATTGTTGGAAGAGGAATGATTCTTGGTATTAACCTCTAAAGATAAGGGTAGGGTTGACTGAAAAGTAGATGATTTGCAAAGTATAAATTAGAAAATAGCTTTGTTTTCACAGAGAAATGTATGCTAAAAACACTAGAACAAAATTAAGGAGTGAGGATTTCTATAGATGGAGCAGCAAAAGACTCTGACTTATTCTAGGGCACAGTTTCTTGACATATTTAGTATATAGTTTAAATTTTTCTACTCCTATTATCATAACTACTTTTTTTTTAAATTCTCACCCGAAGATATGTTTTTATTGGGTTTTTTTGTTGTTTTTGTTTTTTGTTTTTTTAGAAAGAGAGGATGGGAGGAAGGGAAGAATGGAAGAAGAATCGGGGGAGGGAGAAAGGAAGGGAGAGAAACAGAAACATGGGTGTGAGAGAGAAACAAAGATTGGTTGCCTCCTGTACAACGCCCTGACAAGGAATGGAACCTGCAACCTTTTGATGTACAAGACAATGCTGCAACCAACTGAGCCACCCGGATAGGGCATCATAGTTCTTCAGTCTGATACACATTATCGTTATAGTAATGAAGAATTACATAATATTATGTGTACACGCTTAAAATCTCCCCCACACCAGGCTTCCCTAACTGCTTAGATTAAAACCCAGCTTCTGACCTAGCTGTTTTGGCTCAGCAGATAGAGGGTCAGCCTGCGGACTAAAGGGTCCCGGGTTCCATTCTGGTCTAGGGCACATGCCCAGGTTGCAGGCTTGATCCCCAGTAGGAGGTGTGCAGGAGGCAGCCAATCAATGATTCGCTCTCATCATTGATGTTTCTATCTCTCTCTCCCCTCTCCCTTCCTCTCTGAAATCAATAAAAATATATTTAAAAAACAAAACAAACAAACAAAACAAAAATCCCAGCTTCTTACAGTGGCCCTAACTGATCTGTCCTGAGCCAATCTTTCCAACCTCATTCTCTAACACAGTGGTTCTCAACCTTCCTAATGCTGCGACCCTTTAATACAGTTCTTCATGTTGTGGTGACCCCCAACCATAAAATTATTTTTGTTGCTACTTCATAACTGTAATTTTGCTACTGTTATGAATCGTAATGTAAATATCTGATATGCAGGATGTATTTTCATTGTTACAAATTGAACATAATTAAAGCATAGTGATTAATCACAAAAACAATATGTAATTATATATGTGTTTTCCGATGGTCTTAGGGCGACCCCTGTGAAAGGGTCGTTCGACCCCCAAAGGGGTCGCTACCCACAGGTTGAGAACCGCTGCTCTCACACTTGCCTCCTCATTCATTATTCTCCTGCCACACCAGCTTCCTTCTCTGGAGCCAATGTGCTAATCTCACCTCTGCCTCGGAACATTTACACCTGCTATTCCCTCTGCCTGGAGAGGGCTTACCCAGAGCTGCATGTGCTAGCTGCTCCTTCTCATATTTCAGTTATTACAGTTCAAATGTCACAACCTTCTCTGCACCCCATCATCACTATGATCCCCCACCACACACATCCACACCCACCCCACTCAGACACATACATACCGCGGGCCATGACTCTACTATAGATGATTGCCTTTGGGTCGGACACTAATCCTTGATCCAATCAATTGTCAATAGTGACAGGATCACATGATAAAGAAAGCTTGGTAATTTAAACAACAGGAACTGCATGCAATGAGGCAAAGAGAAGCAAGAATCTAAGTAAAAAGTCAAGTATTAGTGACAAACTGAGCTGAAAACAGAAATGATTAACAAGGCAAATCTACCACAATCTCAGTTTCCTAAAAGATCATGAAAGTACTTAAGAGCCAAAAAAAAGTAAATTATTACCCCAATACAAATGTTAGTTGTAGGTTTTCATCTTCTTTCTGTAAAATACAGGTATCAACTGTTTTCCTTATTCCTTAAAAACACATCAAGCATAAACGAATGACATTAAAGTCACTTTTAGCACCTCTAAGAGAATGTAGCCTTGAGATAATATTACTCTTCAGATATTACTATTTTTTCATCAGTATATAAAGTATACTTACTAATAATATCAGTTATTTACAAAAGCAATAATTATTGCTCTAGAGTACTTTAAGGTACAAATATTTAAGCATTATTATTCTGTAAAATTTTTAAAAAGACCATACAAACAAAAATATAAGTTGACAATGAATAAAATGTGGTTAACTCTGATCTCTAAATTATTTTTAAAATAGGCAATAAAACAGGATTCACAGAAAGAAAATTATTACAGAAAACAGTAATTCTGTATCTGAAAAAACAAACAAACAACACTTAGCATTTGCCCAGAAGATGCTGCCTGAACCCCCATCCATCTAAATTTGGGGTGTCTTAGGAAATTCTGGGTCAGCAATCAAAGCCAGTGCTGATGCACAACTATAATAGTCCACTTTCAAAATTCTTTAAAACCCATTTGGGGGTTGTCAGTAGGAGGTAAATTAAAGCCTTATGTATTGAGAAGCAAATAATTTGAAAAATGTACAGGGGCAATGAACCCTGAAGTTATCAGGCATCAAAATGACTATAAATGTGTTAGGTCTAGTTTGGGTAGATCTAAGTTTTCTACTTTTCAACTATTTTTTTTTTAATGTATAAGAACTGCTAAACTTGCCCTTAAGGGGCTCCTTTTCCACTGTATGTAAAACTATTAGGTGAAGTTACTTAAGCATCTTCTCTAGTTTTTAAGTTGAAATAAAATCTCACAATATGCAAGTAACTGAACAGGACAGAGTTTCTGAATCAAATTAAATAACCCAATGATTTTCTGGTAACAAAGTTACATTACCGCATAAAACATTTATCAGATATTCATAAGTAGACAACAAAAAAGAAAACCGGAATTGAAGTCTAGTCATATTAAGAAACTAACCTGAAAAATATTGCTACAAGTCCTAACCACTTTTAAAACAGAATTCTACCTCTAATATACAGATCTAGTCAAACAGTAAAAGGAGAAAATTCACTTTCATATTAATGATTAGGAAGGGGGGAAAAAACCCCTCCTTCATAGTTGAATTTTTAAAGACACATTTTGTATAAAAAGACTACTTAGTAGCATGCAGAAACTTTCAGTAACTAGAAAAGTAAAATGTAATCAGTATGATGGAAATGTTTTTGGAGGGGTCTTTTTTAGTTCTGAGAATGTTTGAAGTCTTGAGTTATTTTTACATGCTCTTCTAGAAAGAACTTACTTCTTTAACCTTATGTTTTATATTTAAAAATGGTTTGGAAATGGTAAAAACAGAAAAAAATCAATTTTCTTTTTCAACAGGGGGCCCATGCAAGGCTTCCTTTGCCAAGATTCAAACAGATACTTCTCAACACGTCCTGAGTATGTATTAAAGAAGACCATTTAAAGCTCATATTCAGATTTTTTAAATTTTATTTTACTAAAAAACTTTAACTAATATGTTTACAAAAAATAATAGACTTGAGAAACAAGAATTCTACATTGTCTTATCTGACCCTAAGTCTACTAGACCAAGTATCACTAAAACTAGTTAAATGCTCATTATACAAGAGGCAATTTGCCAGTAACTGAAAAAAAGCCTACAAAATTAACAAATGAATACTACCTGACACTAGAAAGCTGGCAATGGTTATAGAAGCTTTAGCTTTCTCAAACCATAATCAGAACTCCTGACGATTAATCAACTTTTTAACACTTCCCATCTGTACGAGTGCTCAAGGTAGTGCTTACTGTCACTTGACAAGTTGCTTAGCATTGCAAAATTTGATAATTCATGTCTTACTGAATTTTTACTGACTTGGAAGAAAATAAAACACCAATTAAAAGCAGATGTCACCTTTAATTCTAACTGGCTGACAAACTTCTAAATTTTTTACCGAATGTGGAGACAGAATGCATGTAGATGACAGTTTGGACAGTTAAATATTCAAAGTCACTGATATTCCCCACAAATTTGCAATTGACTTTCCAGAACTTAATCCCATGAGGCTTTTATCTGGCAAGCATCCAAAAGGAATAGTTTCAAGTAGTTGTAAATTTATTGTTACATTTTGCAAAGGCTACATATGTTGATCAGAACATTACTAAACTAATATTCTCAAGATTCATATCTATAACTTCATACCCATAAAAAATTCCAAAATGACACTGCTCCATATTGCTCTACTAAAACTCTAGATGACAAAAATTAATACACAGATGTAATACACTATGCTCAACATGCCTTCATGTTTTAGATGATCCAAGAGCTAAATCACAACCAACTGAATTTACTATAGAATAATAATCTAACTTGAGTATTGATGTTTTCCAATGTCTTTCAATACTGTATTGTTAGTCATAAATTCACTCACTTTTTATTCTAACCATGAATTCTGAGAAAAACTTCTTGAATTTAATGTTTTGATATACCCCATAAAAATAAATAAGTAGATAAGCAGACACAACTGGCAATATTAGTACCTATTTCCTTGCAATAAACTCAAATCTCCAAAAATATGAAAATACACTTAAGATGTATAAAGAATTATAACATTTTTAATCTTCTAAAGACAGTGTATTTCCTAATACTATCCCATCTATGCGTAAAGTAACTCAGGATAAAATCCTCAGTTCTAAAAATGCTTCATTATATCAAGTTTTTCTACAGAAAGAAAAACTTCTAGATTTTCCCAAACCCTCAATTTCAAAGACAACATTAACATGAGTCTTGTCCCTATGTCCAGAAACACCGACCACAGCCTCCACAGATTACCCTTTAATGATCTACGCAAGCTTTCAAAAGCCAGAACAAGCTGGTACCAATCAGGCAAAGAGGGAAAATTGAATCCCAGAAGGAATCACCACAGAGATCCCAATCACAGTAATGAGGTCCCTAGGAGCTGTAAGGCCTATCAAGCCCTTTACTTTGGTGGACTCAGTGCATAACAATCAGACATGGCTTAATAGCTAGAAGGGGTAAGGGAGCCAGGTGGATCCTCTATTGTTCACTTCCTAGGTCTAACAGAGTATTTGCACTTTAACAGAAAGTCTGCCCTGAAAGTTGGAAAAAAATGAAATGGAAAGGTGGTCACAATAAGGGGATTTAAGGAGACAGCCTACCTGTCGCAACTTTTGTAGGCCTCATCTTTGCATTTGCATCCAGCTTCATGCATTGCTAATCAGAGATCCACTGGAAGCTTCAGAACCAACTGAAAGGCCTGGCAGGGTATTTGGCTTTCAATTCTTCTACTCTGTTTATTCCCAATATATATTCATCAGGCTTAGAAACAGCTCTTGAACAAGGGCAGCCACTCAGCAATGAAATGTAAATTACTGACATGTGCTGAAACCTGGACTTGCCACCACTAATGAGCACATTAAAGGAAAAATGCTCACTAGATGACTGCAACCTTTTACTTAACCCTATGTGCACGGAAAGCCACAATTCCACATCAATTAAAGAGCTAGTCGCAAAACAGTGACAGAGCAGCCCTGTCACCACTTTTAGTACCCCATAGAATGAAAACCTAAGAATAACTGGAAATTTTTACATTTCATCAACTAAATATATTGTGCAAAACATTATTGTAAACATGTCAGCTTTGGTTAAAGATTTGTGAAACTTATCTAAAAGCTGCCGTTATTTCAAACAATTTGCAGGAAGTGAAAATAAAATTTCTGGATGTAAAAAAAAAAAAAAATCAACAAGGTACTAATCTATTAGTTTATTCACTAATTCCGTCAACAAATTCTAGACTTAGTGATCTAAAGCTCACCAGGGACCTGGCAATACCCTGAAAAGTTTAGAAGCCTGTCA
Source organism: Myotis brandtii (assembly GCF_000412655.1). Classification (NCBI taxonomy): domain Eukaryota; kingdom Metazoa; phylum Chordata; class Mammalia; order Chiroptera; family Vespertilionidae; genus Myotis; species Myotis brandtii. The sequence continues at coordinate 481,080 of NW_005353448.1, forward strand.
AGAAAAAAAATTATAAATCATATCAACTAATGATTTAGATCTCAAATAAACAAGATATTTGGTTTATATGAACAGGGGCTCATTCATTAGAGCACAAAATATTAGCCTATTCACCATAATCCAAGCTGCAATTTATAGTGGAAAAATCTAAAATGAAATGTGACTTTTTTTTCCAAAAAAAAACTATAATACAAGCAAGCACTTGTAATATTAGAATGTTTGAATATAATTTAATCTTTCTCTGATGATCTAAAAACATACCAGATTCTTAAAGCCCATAAAAAATTTATCACAAGTATTAAAATATTTAAAATCTGGTTATGATTTTCCCTTTGTGGTTTTTGGCTAAACTTAATTTTTTCATATAGTGATGTGCAATTAAACTCTCGATTTTAGAACCTTCGGGCCTTGAAGAAACAACAGACTTCAAAAGAACTGATTACTACGAGCACGTGATTAAGAAAATCATTATATATCTGATTAAGTTTCTTAATCCCTAAATTAGAGATATCACAGGATACATACAGATTGAAAGGGAAAAAAGCACACGTATAAAACCACTTTATGTAATATTTGACAACCCCCCAAATAAGAGAATCATTTGTTCACTAGAAAACCAAGTCCGCATCCTTCCACTATCAGAGACCCATCCATTTAACAAAGTCTTCTCATTCAAAAGTATACCTGCCAGTACAAAGCCAGAACTTAAGACTTTTACCTTGAAGAAACTGTACTTAACCCAGGTAATATCCCCAAAATTATAGAAACATTTGTCTAACTTCTATAGGATATATACTTCTACATTATTGGTTACTTTTGGCACCTCAGAGAGAACCGTTTTTATCTTCTATCTCTTCTTATTCCTTATTTGACAGTTTTCAATATCTGTAGTTAATTATCCCCATTGCTGGTTTTAATCTCTACCAAATACTGTTACTGCTAAGATCCCCACACCCCAATCGCTAAAATTATACTGGCCAAAGCACCTAAAAAGCAAGTCTTCCAACATGTGTGGATGCTGATATGGCTGCCACATACTGACTCCCCAGAACCACCACACTACAGACTCTACTACAAACCACATTACTGCATTCCAGTGTTCTCTTTCTTCTTCTATGTACTTTTCCTCTTATTTTATCTGCTTCTTATTCCCACTTCTAGCTTTTAGGGGAAAAGCTGAACTTTTACAGACAACTATTTATATAATCCCTTTGGTTCTACAAGCTAGAAATACGAAAAGGCTTAACAAATTATAAAAGTACTAGAGGCCCAACACATGATTGAAATTGGGCGAGGAGGTGCCCCGCCTCCCGCCTTGCGAGGAGGCACCCCGCGGGGGGCCGGAACCCACGCCTGACTTGCAGCATCCCCCGGCCCCCCTGCCTGTGTCCCCTCCAGGGTGTGCCAGCTCAGGCAGGCCCCCCATCTCTGTCTCCGTCTCCGCTCCGGGCCTCACCTGCGCACGCAACCTCCTCCTGTCCAGTTGTGACCCATTACGGCATCCCGGCCTAATTTTCATATTTCCACCCTTT
>NW_005353448.1:483764-492086 GCF_000412655.1 Myotis brandtii
TTTTTTTTTTTTAGTTTTATTCATTTCAAACAGGCTGTAGTTTGCCCACGGCTGGTGTAGATAGTCTTACAGGGGAAAAATAATGATGGGTGACAAAAAAAAAGAGTTGAAAACATTTTAAGGTTTTATTTTGTCTTGCTCCACAACAAGTTGTACAATCTCTTCTTCAGAAGTAGTATTGCCCAGAAGTTAAGAGTATAGGCAATGCCTAGGTTTGAATACTTGCCCTGGCACTAACAGCTATGTGACCTTGAGCAACTTGCTTAAACTCACCTTGCTTTGCTTTTTTATACCTGTAAAGTGAAGATAGCACTATCCACCTATAGGGTTATTATGAAAAACAAATGATTTAATACACATAGAGTGTTTGGAAAGTGACTAGCACAGAGTAAGCACTCAAAAAAAGTTAACAATTTGCTAAGTATTAGAATTTCATTCATTGGTATCATGGACACAATCAACCTTGTTGCTATACTCCTATTTTATCTAAGCTCATTATTTTCTTTTTATCTTTCTCTACTATTCATTTTTTTATAAAAATTTTCTCTTAAACACTATTACAGCCTGGCCAGTGTTGCGCAATAGTTGAGCATCGACAGAGGTCACAGATTCAATTCCCAATCAGGGCACGTGCCTGGGTTGTGGGCTGGATCCCCATGGGGGGCACACAGGAGGCAGCCAATCGATGTTTCTCTCACATCAATGTTTTTATCCCTCTCCCTTCCTCTCTCTCTCTCTAAAATAAATCAAAACATTTTTTAAATATATTTTTTTTATTTCAGAAAGGAAAGGAGAGGGAGAGATAGAAACATCAATGATGAGAGAGAATCATTGATTGGCTGCCTCTTGCACACCCCCAACTGGGGTGCGAGCCTGCAACCAGGCATGTGCCCTTGACTGGGAATTGAACCCAGGACCCTTCAGTCCGCAGGCCAACACTCTTACCCACTGAGCCAAACAAGCTAGGGCTAAAAACATTTTTTTAAATGCTATTATAAAGGTGGTAATAGCAGGAATGATAATAAAAATCAGAGAGTCTTCATATCCTACACTAATACATATAGGCCCAAATTAAAACTCCAAAACATAAAGATTGCAAAACAAATTTACCCTTAATGTGTATAAAAGCCATATTATACTAAAAGTCATATATAGAAATCTGATATACAGTTTTTATGCAAAAGGATAGAAAATAAATCCTAACAAATATTTGTTAAGTTGTAAGTAATAAAAATATATTTCAAATTAGGTTGATATGACTAGCAAAGATTTTAAGCTTCCCTCCAAAAGTTTGTCTCATGTAAACATATATAAGCAAGTCCATTAAAATTGGCAAAGAATTATTAATGACTAGTAAGATGGTAAATGACAGGAATTCAGAGATGAAAAAAGTAACAGCCCTTCCCTTGGCATGAAAATAATCATAATAAGGCCAGAAAACAATGTGTAAGTCGGCTGAAAAGGGGGTAGTCTGAACAATCTTGCTCTTTCTACCTAGAATGCTCTTTCCCTATGAAATCTCAGCTTAAAGGTCACCTTCTCAGAGAGGTTTTTGGTGCCATCTTATTTTAAAAGGCCACCCATTCACTTTTGGCAGTGTTTCTCAAATTTTCAGGGCTCAGAACCTCCTTAGAGTTTGAAAAAAATTGATCATCTCAAAGAGCTTTTGCTTATGTGTGTTGTATCTATCAATATTTACAGGTTTAATTGAAAACTTTTAAAAATATTTAATTTTAAAAGAATAAACCTATTTAAAATAAACAATTAGAATTAATATTTTTATGACAAAAATAAATCAGTAAAAGGGGAAATGTTTTACATTTTTGCAAATCTCTAACAGCCAGCTTAATGGAAGACAGCTGGATTCTCATATCTGGTCTGCATTCAATCAGTTACGATAACATACACCAGGTAGCCGCTGGAAAACTCTACTGCACAATCATGGGAGAACAAGATGGGGGAAAGCTATTATGAAAACAGTTTTCACTTGGCAGAGTGTCTGGAAAGGTCTAAAATATACCCAAGTGCCCCCCCCTACCCCCACCCCAACACACTGGGAACCAATGCTCCCCTGCATCATCCACTCTGTGTTTTCTTTATAGCACTCATCATGATCTGGCTTGGTTAACTCATCTATCTTCCTGTACATACTAGAAAATAACTGCATGGAAACTCGGGTTTTTGTCTTGTTCACAACTGGAACAGTGTCTAGTTCACAACTAGTCTGGGAATTTCCTACTCTTGCCAGAAGGTAAGCGTCTCTTGTAAATGAAATAATGGTCTCTTTTCCATTTTTGTGATCCATTTGAAATTAATCCACATTGATCTTCACCCTTTGCTAGGTTTGGTTCCTTGAACTCAAAAAATATATAAATACCAGCAGTAGTAGCTGCTTTTCCTACTGAACTACATCATTTTTCCAAACTGTGCCATCTGTTAGTGGATATTCTGCAAGGGCAGGGAATTAATGGTCAAACACAGGAATATGAAAAAGGAAGGACTTAATTTCTCAAATTATTATTATCTTATAAACAAAACACAAGTGAATCAAAACATGATTCTTTCTTGTGGTAATTAATATGTCCTGGATATAATTCTGTCTACTTTGATGCATCAAAACATCATAACAACATAGCATGGTTAAAGCTCTTTGAGAAATGCAGTCCTATGTAATAAACCTAGCAGAAATAGCTTACCATCATGGGATATAAAGCATAAAAATTTTAATGTGATCCCCGGGATAATGAAAGTTACTCCTCACTACTCCAACAAATGGATTATTTTTTTAACTGACATCACCCAGGAGGGAGCTTCCTTTTATATCTTCCTCTAGATTAAGTTTATATACATGACAAGAGAGCATCTTGACTAATTCTTGCTGTGGACATGCTTGAGTCAAGATGTGAAAAATCAAGGTAACCTGGAATAAGGTAATGTTTTTAGATAGTATACTTTGATTTTAATTTGGTGCCTGTTCTAAAACTGAAGGATAAAGACAAAATGTTGTTTTCTTTCTCCTTGTCATGAATCTATCAAGTGTAACTGAAAAAGAATAAAACCAGACATTTTGATAGCAGGAAAACATTTCAAAGACAATGGCTAAAATTCCCTCATACTGGATGTGAAAGAGGGCTTTAAAATCTCCCAGGTTTGCCCTAGCTGACTTGGCTCAGTGGATAGAGCATCGGCCTGCAAACTGAAGGGTCCCAAGTTCGATTCCAGTCAAGAGCACATGCCCGGGTTGCGGGCTCAATCCCCAGCAGGGGGTATGCAGGAGGCAGCTGATCAATGATACTCTCTCATCATTGATGTTTTTATCTCTCTCCCTCTCCCTTAATCTCTGAAATCAATAAAAATATATATTTTTTAAAAACGATATAAAATCTCCCAAGTTTAATACACGTATTCTCCAAGACAACCAAATTAACCCTGAATTCATTACATACTCTATGATAATCTGGCCTCCCAGAACAATATGGTATAGAAAAACATAATTCTTCTGGACTTAATGTATTTCCTTTTATATTTTTTTAATAAAACGTTTCAAGCATAATCAAAAGTATAATAAAATCCCCAGTTACTCATCATCCTGATTCAATAATTATTTTTCAACTGATTTTAAATTTATATTTTCAGCAGTAGTGTAAGCAAGTAAGCCTCCTAAATATTATGCTATTATACAATAATAGCAAACACTGAGCTAAGGTGTGTTACCCTAATGAAATATACTGACATTTTATATCTAATATACAAATATAGGATGGGGCAAAAGTAGATTTACAGCTGTTCATATGGAAAATAATACAATAATAACTAATAACTAATAATACAAGTACAAACGCTTGTGTTTTGCATACTCACAACTGTAAAGCTATTTTTTCTCTAGCCTGTATATAACCAACTCTGTTTTTACATCCAATATATTTTATGTGGCATTCTACTCAGCAACAGCATCTCTAAAGCAGTCATCCTATATAATAAAGAGGTAATGTGCAAATTGACCATCACGTCCTCGCACAAGATGGCTGTCCCCATGTGGCCACAAGATGGCTGGCAGGGGAGGGCAGTTGTGGGTGACCAGGCCAGCAGGGGAGGGCAGTTGGGGGCGATCAAGCTGGCAGGGGAGGGCATTTAGGGGTGACCGGGCCGGCAGGGGAGGGCAGTTGGGGGCAATCAGGCCAGCAGGGGAGCAGTTAGGTGTCGATCAAGCTGGCAGGGGAGTGGTTAGGGGGTGATCAGGCTGGCAGGCAGAAGCGGTTAGGGGCAATCAGGCAGGCAGGCAAGCAGTTGGGAGCCAGCAGTCCCGGATTGTGAGAGGGATGTCCGACTGCTGATCCCATAGGGATCAGGCCTAAACCAGCAGTCAGACATCTCCAGAGGGGTCCCAGATTGGGGAGGGGGCAGGCTGGGCTGAGGGGCCCCCCCCCCCCCCAGTGCACAAATTTCGTGCACCAGGCCTCCAGTTATTAATCAAAACATTTCCTTATAAATAAAACATAATGGTTAAGAAATGCAACACAATTTTTATCAATTGGTATGTTCTTATTTCTCTTAACGCCTATATTCAACGACTAGCATGTGAAAGACTGAATAAAACGTTAAGAAAAATATGTTCTTATTTCTCTTAACGCCTATATTCAACAACTGACTAGCATGTGAAAGACTGAATAAAACGTTAAGAAAATACACATGTGTATACACTCAGGGGTGCAGACAAATATGTCTTAAGTTTGTTGGGAAGTGAGCACATTCAAGAAAAAAATACTCTACTTAGCAAATTAGCATATCACATACTGTGCTTCAATATGGTGCTTGAGGAACTCTGTAGCAGTATTTTTAGATAAGGTAAGGTCCAGTCTAAAAACAAAGCCCCAGCAATCATCTCATTATTTCTGCATCTTCGCCCACTTTAGAAAGCATGCACTTAAAAGTTTAATTTTAGAATGTATTTGGGGCAATAAGAATCTTTAACTATATGTAACAGTGATAATTAATGTTACTTTATCTAATCCAACAAAGTCCTCTATTACCTTCACTAGAACAAAAATAATAGTCTTTCCTACTGAATTCCAAGTTTAGGGTTACATAAAAATAAATGGATGAAAATAAATTTTAAGAGATCACAAAGTTACTATAAGTAAAAATAGCATTAAAACATAAAAATGCAGGGAGCCTTTTCAAAATGCCCTTTTACAAATATTTTCATAATTCCAAATTTTAATTCAGCAATTTTTCTCATCTAACAAATAGTTAACAAGTATGTACTGAAAGCTTCTTCAGTGATGCACAAGAATTAAGAAGCAAGATCTACTCGTGTACAAGTTGGGTAACAATCAACATATGGTGGATAAATACATCCATGCAATACACTGTTATTCAAACTTAAAAAGCAATGAAATTCTGACACATGCTGTAACATAGATGAACCTTGATGCAATAAGCTAGTCACAAAAGGATATATATTGTATGATTCCAACAATATGAGTTACCTAGAATATGCAAATTCATAGAGACAGAAAGCAGAACAGAGGTTACCAAGGGTAGGGGTGAAGGAACTAGGGAGTTCATGTTTAATGAGTTTGGTTTAAGATGATGAAAAAGTTCTGGAGATGAATAGTAGTGATTGTTGCACATTGTAAATGTACTTAATGTTACTGAATTGTACACTTAAAAATGGTGAAAGGGCCCAGCTGGCATGGCTCAGTGGTTGAGTGTCAGGAGATCATGGTTGATTCCCAGTCAGGGTACATGCCTGGGTTGCAGGCTCGATTCCCAGTGTGGGGTGTGCAGGCAGCCGATCAATCATTCTCTCTCATCACTGATGTTTCTATCTCTCTCTCCCTTTTTCCTTCCTCTCTGAAATCAATAAAAATATATTTAAAAAGCTAAAATTAAAAACGTCATGAAAGGGGTAAATTTTGTTGTATATTATTTACAATTAAAAACATATAATTAAAAAGTAAAAATAATTCTTCTGTGTACCCTAAAAATTGACCAAAATAAAAATCATTCTTAATTTCAATTAATGAAAGAAACGTCCTGACTCTCTTCAAACATGTTTAAAGCAAAAATTATGACATTTTCACATGAAATTTATAATAGAGGGTTTGGCAAAAGTAGGCTTACAGTTGTAAGTATGTGAAATGCAGAGTTTATTCTTGTATTATTATTTATTAATTACTGTATTATTTTCCACATTAATAACTGTAAACCTACTTTTGCCCAGCCCTGTATATGCATGTGAAATATGATAACTATAACACAGAACATGATGATGGGACTATTTCAAAATTTCAACATTTATACCTCAAATGCTATAATACTAACTCTAGGTAGACCATATAAAGTTAAGGATGTATATTTTAATCCCTAGAAAAAGCACCAAAAAATGTGAAAGATAGATCCAATCGATACTTTTAAATGGAATTCCAAACATTAAAATTATCTAAAAAAGGCAGGAAAGGAAAACAGAAGGTAAACAGAGAACATAACAAAAAAACAAACAATGAAAGGGTAGACATAAATCCATCCACATCAGTAATTTATTAACTATTAATAGATTTAACTGAAATTTCATAGTGGTGACAGTTACACAACTCCGTAACTATATAAAATCACAGATTTATATATATATTCAAAAAGTTGAGTGTTATGGTATATGAATTCTATCTCAATAAACCTGTTATTAAAGAAAATAAGACAAACAAAAGCTTAATAGACTAAACACTACAATTAAGATACAGATGATCAGATTTAAAAAGTATGACCCAACTACATGCTGGCTACAAGAGACATGTTTTTAATATAGAGTCAGATGAAGAGGATAAATCATGCAATCAGTTAACATAAGACACTTGAGTCTTTAGAGTCAAACCCTAAGCAATTTGTCCAAGACCACATAAACTATGAAGTAGCAAAGAATTTTAACTCTACTCCAGATTCTGCTCATCACTGCAAGGAGACAGTAAGGAGAGAGAGGAGGAAAGCTAGCATTTAACATTCAAATTGTATTAACCCCAGCAAAGGAAAGAAAATCCCAGCACCATCAAATCCCACATTCTTAACCTTCCTATTGAAACCACATCCCAAACCTCACAACCATAAATGTATTTGCCATATCTACATCCTTAAAAGACTCCCTAAAATTAAAGATTTTTCCCTTTCAGGTATTCACTTTAAAGCATTTCTACTCAATATCATCTTCAAATTCTTCAACAAATATTCTAGAAGTTGAACTCTAATCCAAAAATGCAGGAAATCAAACATGTCCTCAAACATTTCAAAGGACATTCTGTTATGATAAGAGTTTAATTAATGTTCTTCCATAGGTTTTCACAAATTCTTTTGAACATAACATTGAAGAGTCACAAATAAAAATATATCAGCTCTGCCGGCATGGTTCAGTGGTTGAGCATCTACCTATAAACCAGGAGGTCAGAGCTTGATTCCCGGTCAGGGCACATACCTGGCTTGCTGGCTGGATGCCCAGTAGGGGGCATGCAAAAGGCAGCCAATCGATGATTCTCTCTCATCATTGATGTTTCTATCATTCTCTCCCTCTCCCTTCCTCTCTGAAATCAATAAAAATATATTTTTTAAAAATATATCACAAAAGTATTGTCAAAAGGAAAGGAGTCATCAAACTTTCTCCTCTAAATCCAGGGAGACTTGATTAGTTCAATATAAAACTATAAGAAATAAAAGGTATCAGTGACTGTATTCTATAGCTCTACCAGCTCAATCAAGCATTTTACTTATAAAGTTAGCAAATCCATGTGAAGATAGTTACTTTCACTGGCATCCAAGATCAAGAGATCATAAAAACAAAAGAAATAATTCTGTTTTTAAATCTTAACAATGGTACACGAATTGAGGATTTAAAAAAAGGGGGAGGGGGCAGAAAGCAAATAGCCTCCATCAATAGCATAAATAGGTACAACGCAAAGGTACTGATCTAAAAAACAACAACAACACTAACAACCTAGTCTACCTGCAATTCATTTTTTTAACCACCATTTTTTTATTTATTGACTTAAGAGAGAGATCAATTTACTATTCTTATTTATGCATTCATTCTTTGCTTTTTATATGTGCCCTGCAACCATGGTATATCAGGATGATGTTCTAACCAACTGAGCTACCTGCCCAGGACTTATAGTTCCAATTCATCTTAGAAAGAGTTTGGAACATTTACTGAGCATGGGATTTATAGTCATACTAGAGGCCCAGTGCACAGATTCAGGCACTGGTGGGGTCCCTCAGCCTGGCCTGCGCCCTCTCGCAATCCAGGACCCCTTGGGGGATGTCGGAGAGCCGGTTTAG
>NW_005353448.1:492185-497692 GCF_000412655.1 Myotis brandtii
CATGAATCCGACTGGGCCTCTAGTATGCATTTAAGATCTTTGGTTAATCTCTTCCTGCCCTCCCCACTCCCCCCTTTCCTTTGAGATTCATCAGTCTGTTCCATGTTTCCATGCCTGTGCATTGAGCGTCTACCCCCTGGTGGCCAGTGCATGTCATAGCTACTGGTTGGACAGTAGAACGGTCAAACGGTCGCTTAGGCTTTTATATATATAGTTATTTTGATGAAATCTATACTCTCATTTACTAGCTATGTGACATTGGGAAGGCATTTATTTCTAAGACTATTCTCTGTCCTATAAAACCAAGAATAAAAGTAATAATATATCACAGACTGTCATGAAGATTAAATGAGAATGATGCAAGTGCATATGTAGGTAGAAATTTTATACCTATATTTTAAGAGTCTGGGGAAGGGAAGAAACATTCTTTTCTTGTAAACAAACAAAACCTAAGTTCAGCAAATAAGAATACCCTATATAACAAATTGTAACACAGGGGCACACAGGCTCCAGAAGAATGGTAGCAGTGGTAGCCTCTAGGGATTAAACTGGGGGTTAGGGTCAGAGATTCAGAGATGGAAAAAACCTTATTTTTCAATGTATACTTGTAACTTAAATTTCTTAAATTTTTAGGTTCTCAAAAATTAAAATTTTTAATATAAAAAAATCAAAGATTTGTGTCCAAAATGGAAATTCTAATAATGTTAATAATAAGAAATTTTATGTACTTAAAACTAGATATCTACAAAATATACTGTAGTAACAGTTCTCAACCTTTATTAAACCATGACATTTAAAAATAAAAGTCACGCACAAAACATACTTTCCTGAACTACCCAGATTACAGACTATATAGGTAAAATAAGAACTATATACAACTCTGGACTTACAAGGTCCTTTTTTCTCCTACTTAACAAAAAAACTTTTTTTCAAATATGAGCAGATTATCACCTGAATCACTTTAAGTTCTCTCTAAACTATTTTTTTATTAAAATATTCTTTTTATTGACTTCAGAGAAGAAGGGGGAGAGAGAGAGAGAGAAACATCAATGATGAGAGAGAAGCATTGATTGGCTGCCTCCAGCACACGTAGGGATCAAGCCCGCAACCCAGGCATGTGCTATTGACTGGAATCGAACCTGGGACCTTTCAGTCCGCAGGCCAACACTCTATCCACTGAGCCAAACCAGCTAGGGCCTCTCTATACCATTTAAAAAACAAAAATATTGTTAAATAAAATCAATGGCAAACTTGCTAACTTCAGAATTTTAGTATTAGTTACAAAGTACTTACAACACACTTCGCAGCTATAACATCACACCATGGATTACAACCTCATAACTAAAGACCAATGACCTAGCAAAGGGCTTTCTTCAAGTTTCTATCCACACAACAGTCATTTTCCTACAACTTGATCATGTGTTGCCTATATTGCTATAAAGTGGGGGGATAGATTTCTATAGGCTTTGGCTCAGTTCCCTACAGTTATGTGTCTTCATTATTTGGCTACTATTTGAATGCTCTCACTCTTTCCAACTGAGCCAACTAGGATCTGATCTAGGGTATAGTATTTTTTAAAACTGCTCTGTGCTTATGACCAGCCAACCTAGGTCAAGTCCTAATTCTGTTACTCACTAGCATAGTGTGATTGTTGGCAAGTCACTGCACAGGAGTCTCAGTTTTCCTTTTGTTCAACAGAGTTAATATCCAACTTCAATGGTTGCATGAATTAAGTTAAATCACATATGTCAAAGTATTTGTAAACTACCATATCATGAATATGTATATAGCAGTATAATTATATTGAATTATTAATTTCCTTAACGGGAAAAAAACCTAAACCCCAAAAATATACATAAAACTATCAGATTATGCCCTAGCCGGTTTGGCTCGGTGGATAGAGCGTCGGCCTGCGGACTGAAGGGTCCCAGGTTCGATTCCGATCAAGGGCATGTACCTTGGTTGCGGGCACATCCCCAGTGGGAGGTGTGCAGGAGGCAGCTGATCGATGTTTCTCTCTCATCGATGTTTCTGGCTCTCTATCCCTCTCCCTTCCTCTCTGTAAAAAACCAATAAAATATATATTTTTTTTAAAAACTATCAATTTCCCCAAAACACTAATTTTAACTATCTCATTTTCCTAAAAACTCTTCAATAACATTTGCTATTCACTGAAGTAATGATTATTAACACCTATAATGACTAAGGTGATTTGCCTGGCAATGCCAGACTTTGTGCTAAGTTTTCTATATATGTTGTTTCTAGTTTTACAAAAGCCCGGCACAGTATGTATCATTCTCTTCATTTTTACCCTTGAAAATTTTTTGAGCTATTTTCAAATTTTGCTACTATGAACAAGTTCACAATTAACATTTTAAAAAGTGTATCTTTACAAACAGCAGTGTGGTGGCTGCCAGAAGGAAGGGGGTGGTGAAGAAGAGGTCCTAATACTAATATATGGTGACAGAAGATTTGACTTTGGATGGTGGATACAATATACTGATCTTGTAACATAGAAACCCACACCTGAAACCTCTATGTTCATGCTGACCAATGGCACCCTAATATATTTAATAAAAATGAAAAGTGTATCTTTATAGATGAAATTCTTAAGAGTGGAACTATGAAGTCAAAGAATATGCATTTTAAATTTGTATAGATACAAGTAAATTTCTGGCAAAAAAAAAAAGCTGAAATTAATTTACACTCCTAAGAACAAGACAATTCACTTGTACAATTGCCTACACTGAATGTTATAGCTATTTTTAAAATTTCTGCTTAGTCCAATGGATTAAAAAGTTACATCTCACTATTGTTTTCACAGTAGTTATATTTCGTATCTTGCTAAGTCTCCAACTAAAAGAGGTAAAAGAATACATTCATCACATCTCAAATGCTTGGCATAGTTCCCTTCTGTGCCCTGAATGCTCAGCATTCTGATAGAACTCACTATCTACCTGTATATATACACCCATCTCTTAAATACATGGGTACGCCTCAAACACGAAACACAAATTATTAAATCTAACATAAAAATTTCTCATAAAGTGAGTTACTATAAATTATAATGCTATGCTGCACCAAAATTATATAATGATATGGGGGAAATATATTTAAAAAAACAGAAAGATAGCTAGAACACTATCCCTTTAAACTACTATCCCTCTTTTCCAGGAGCAGGTAGTTTTACTTTTCAAAGCTCTCTCGTAAACTCTAAGAATTTCTTTTCTTTTTCTTTTTTTTTTAATTTTTTTCTTTTAATAATTTCAGAGAGGAAGGGAGAGGGAAAGAGAGAAACATTAATGATGAAAGAGAATAATTGATCGCTGCCTTCTGCACAACCCCCACTGGGGATAGAGCCCACAACCTGGGCATGTGTCCTTGACCGGAATTGAACCTGAGACCCTTCAGTCTGCAGGCTGACGCTGAATTGAACCTGAGACCCTTCAGTCTGCAGGCTGACGCTCTATCCACTGAGCCAAACCAGCTAGGACAAGAATTTCTTTTCTTAATCCTAACATTCCTCACAGCTGCTCATCAGTATTCCTTTATGGCTCAGAATACTAGGAGTCCAGAGGGAAAACAGAGAATGAAAAACAGTTCGAAAATAAAATCTGCTTGCTCAGCACATTAAAATTGCTGAAAATTGCTACTTATGAGAGTTATTTGTAGCTTTGTTTTTTCCATGAATTATTTAGGCAAAACAAATAAGACATGGTTTTACTCAAATCTTGTACAACAGAGATTGTATGTCATCTGATCCAACTTCGTGTAAATTAAGCTTAAGTAATAATGTCCCCTAAATGAAATTTATAAAAAATTTAGTACACTTTTACATTTGGCTCACTGTATACTTTCTAAAGCAAATATATACCATAAATTCAGGATATTTTTCAATAAATCATTTTTATTTATTGCTATTAATTAAAAACAACAATATATCAAATAAAGCACAAATAATTTTTCTATAAGCAAAATAAACATTACACTGTTGTTGTTTTTTTAATTCTTTATTGTTTAAAGCAGCGGTTCTCAACCTGTGGGTCGTGGCCCTTTGGCGGTCGAATGACCCTTTCACAAGGGTCGCCTAAGACCATCCTGCATATCAGATATTTACATTACGATTCATAACAGTAGCAAAATTACAGTTATGAAGTAGCAACGAAAATAATTTTATGGTTGGGGGGTCACAACATGAGGAACTGTTTTAAAGGGCCAGAAGATTGAGAACCACTGGACTTTAAAGTATTACATATGTCTCCTTTTTCCTGGGAGTTCCATTTTTAATTTTTTGAGGAAACTCCATTCAGCTTTCCACAGTGGCTACACATTACACTGGTTTTTGAAGAGCAATAAAAACAACAGAACCAGAAATTACTGGGGAGTAAACCTCCATATTTGATTAAATTCCAAACACAAGATTAGTATTAAACATAAAAAAACTTTGCACCCTGGCTGGGTGATTCAGTTGGTTGGTTGAAGCCTCATCCCATACACCAAATGGTTTCGGGTTCGATTCCTGGTCAGGGCATATACCTAGGTTTCGGGTTAGATCCCTGTCGGGCATGTAAGGGAAGCAACCAATGGATGTTTCTCTCTCTCTCTCTCTCTCTCTCTCTCTCTCTAATAAATATATCAATATATCCTCAGTTGAAGAAAAAAAAAATTCCCCCCAACTTCTACCAGTCTTCCTAGACAAAAGTTTCCACTAACATGATAATCTATCACCACTATGTTGGAAATCAGAATTCTAATAATATACTCAGTTTGGAATAAAAACTGTCAAATTTCAATGGCTGGTCACCAATCACACAAACAATATTTATATGGCATAACAAAATCTGTAAACAATTTCATTTTACTGTGAATTTACCAACTATAACCAGATATTCCAAAAGGAGCATTTTAAATGGCATACTACAATGGGAAAAGTGTTTTTCTTTTGGGGGGGGGGGGGGATTTTAATGGTAGGAAAATTATATCCCAAATAAGAATCTTACCATGATGCACACAAAAAAGAGGGTTAGTTATCACTAGCCGCCTATTTTTATAATGAACAAAAATATAGAGTAATACTGCCTTCTATTTACAAAACAGTTCTTTTCATGATAGTTGAAAAGTTTTCTTGCAGGTTATTGTTTTATAATTCTTAATGTAATAATATGTATTTAATCCTTCCAAAACATTCACTGAATTTACTATGTAGAAATCATTAGGACAGATAACAAAAGGAAAACAAAGACTGATGAGACCAAATTTCTTGTCTCAAGAGGACAATAAAATACAAAAAAAAGTCATAATTTTAACATAATATGGAAAGTGGTAGACAAAAGAAGAAATTTAAAAAAAAATGCTCTACTCTGGCCTGCATGGCTCAGTGGTTAAGCATCGACCTATGAACCAGGAAGTCGAGGTTCAATTCCTGATCAGGGCTCAGTCCCCAGTGTGGGGTGTGCAGGAGCAGCCGGGCAAGATTCTCTCTCATCACTGATGTTTCTCTCTCTCTC
>NW_005353448.1:497733-513959 GCF_000412655.1 Myotis brandtii
AAATAAACAAATGCTCTAGAAGACAGAAGAAAGAGATTAGTTCTCACCAGAAGGATATGGAAAACTGTCTTGGTAGGGGTACCCATGTGAATTGTGCCCCTAAGGATCGATAGTAAGTGGAAATGTGGGAGGAGAGGACACTGGAGAAAGAGTGATGATGAAAGGCAAGGAATAGGAAAGAGCCAGCCATGTTTGGGAATAGCACAAAGTCTGGCTTGGCTGAGGCATAGCCCTGTTAAGGAAAATGGAGAAGGTTAGAAAGAAAATTAGTGAGAAAGCGAGGAGTCATAAATTCTACACTATTTTCTCTAACATGAAACCCCTGGTAGAAACAATCTTTCTTATCTTTATTTATGGAGAATTTAAACACCTCGTAATATGTTCTTCCCTGAATTGAAGTCATTTATGCACTTGTCTTATTTTCCACAAGATGACGATGAGTTCCTCATGAGCAGGACCCACATCTGGTTCATTTTTATGCCTTGAACATACCGATAGATAGCAAATGTGCATTTTTTTAAATGATTAGATAATGCATGAATAAATATATTGGCCATGTCATTTAACTTCTGTGGGACTCAGATACTCCTTTTTACCAGGAGTTTGCAAACTTTTTCTATAAAGGGCCATACAATCAACATTTTAGGCTTCACAGGCTATTTGATCTGTTACAGCCAGGCAATTCTGCTGTTGTAGAGCAAAAGCAGCCCAGACCACACGTAAATGAACAAGCATGGCTGTGTGCCAATAAAACTTAATTTACAAACACAGGCAGCAGGCCCCACTTGGCCCATGAACCATAGTTTAGAGACACCTCACTTATACAAACTTAAATTTAACGCATGATATTGTACAAGTACATTTTAAATGTCAGTATTATATAGAAATTATTTTCTTATGTAATGACAGAACCTAAGCCAAAATTTCAAACAAGGAGATAAAAAATAAAAAGGAGGTATAAATAGGAAAATGTAAATACACTGCATAAAACCTGGTGAATCTGGACCTTTGGGTAGTTCCACCGAATTTGCCCTCTCCCGACACTTGTTACCATTACCATCTGTGTGACCTTAACTCACAATCTCTTTAGGCCTTAAATTTTTTTTTTCTATTTTATTTTTATTCTTAAATTACAGATTACATTCAATATTATTTTGTATTAGTTTCAGACGAACAGCCTAGTGGTTAGTCTATCATATACTTAACAAAGTGTTCTCCCAATATCTCCAATACTAACCTGACACCATACATAGTTATTACAATATTATTGACTATATTCTCCAGGCCTTAATTTTTAATCAGTAAAGTAAATTGGTTAAAATAGATAATTCTAAGATAGAACTCCGTGACCTTTAGAATTGTTCCAAATTAAATTTATAGATTTTAAGTGAAAATTTTATCTAGAAAATGATTACATTCATAAATAATTTTAATCCATGGCAGAACAAAATACCAAGTATACCACAGAAACAAAGTATAACATATTAGAATAATAAACTAAGATAATCTAATACCTAGAATAATAATTGATCTAATGAGCTTTTTGAAACATTATTCATAATCATATTTTAGTATCGGAAAACTAAGGTTTCAGTAACATCTTGAATGTAGTTATAAATACACCAGGAAAATCAGTTTAATAGCAAATACAGGTTAATTCACCTAACCAGGACAGTGATATCAGGAGGATATTCAGATTGTAATAAAACTTTTCCCAAAATAGAGAAGGTAGTAAGATATGATCTTAAATGCCACAATATACAGTAAAATGGAAAAAAAACAGAATCTTATTCTGGCTTCACATTCCAATCACATGGTAAAATAATTAATAAATCACTGAACACCCTGACATATTTAGTGAAAACTGGGATTTTTTAAAGTTAAAAGTCAAAGGCAATATATAATAAACTAGTGTCACTCATTAGGTGTACGGTGATTTTATAACTTTTCCATGTTTACTCTTCAAATCAAGACAGGTTACAAAATAAAAACTCTTTACTTTTCACAAACTATTTTCAAAGAATTGTCTTGTCAGTTAAAATTCTCTAATTCACCACTACCCATATTTACAAAAGTAACTCCATTACACTGCTTTCTGAAATGTAAATTAACAGTTTTTGGTTCATTACAAACTTACCAAACATTTGGCAAATTCTTTGTTTTCTGAAAGGAATCCATACCCTGGATGCACCTTAGAAATGAAAACAAAAGGCACTTTAAATTTTATCATAGAATACAGCAAACAAAATATAGAGTGCAGTTATGGGTTTACTGTTCAAGGGCCCTTGAGTAAGGTTACTTCTCTCACATAGTGATCAGCTCCCACTCACATTCCTGAGTACAGACTCAGATTCCAAGACACGGCCTGTTTTACAATCACTTCATGCACATTACCTTTGTCCTAACCACAATGAGGGCCATCTACCTGCATGTCTACCTGTCCACCTGCATTTGACTACCTATTCAACACAACTCACACTCTCCCTGTTTTCTGAGGCTAACCTTGGCCACAAGTCTAAAAATTTTTCTAATAACTGGTGAATCAAAGAATTATGTTAAAGAAAATCTTTTGCAAGACAGATTTGAAAAACTTTTCATTCCCTTTACAGTACCAGGAACTGCTACTTTCCAAAACCTTGGTTACAAGCCAAGTAACATATTTTATTCCTGACATTAATGTACTCAGCCTTTACCAATGAGCAGTTTCTGAAAAATGTAACCAAAATGGAAGTTTGGTTTATACTATTTCTTTTTACTCTGAATGCTTTTTCCTTCTAACATCTATTCTTCTTTTCCTCCTCACCCCACTTAGCCATCCACCACCTCTTTATGCTATGCTATGCAAGCCACATTGTTACAGTCTAAATTCTACCATCCTGTTCTTATCAAGTGATTTTTGCTTCTACCACACTGGCCAAACATAAATTTAGCCACTCTGTTATCAGTCAGTATTGAATATGTTTCCAGTAAAACAATTCTGCTATAAGAAAAGTCAAATTCCTGAAGAGGCTGGTATCATAAACTAGAAGAAGCTACACATCCAAGATTTTTAAATTCTGAACCAAGGTTTATTTATAAACATGCAACAGAATAATTTAAACTACTGCAGCACAGGATAAAAGCTTCACCCCACCAATCTCATTTTATATAAACATTCAACTAAACATCGCATTCTGACAAGCTACAGTTTTACTTTCATTAACTCAACTAATAAACTGTAAACATCCATAATATGGGTTCACAAATTCAGCTTCTCATTTAAACATACATTTCTTTCAAAAAAAATGTGAAAACTAATTGAAGCACTCCAGGTTAATTGCTGGTGTCAGCTGCTTTCATTCAATTTTAGAGATAACTGCATAGTTTTAACCTTATATATAATTAGTTCTGACATAAAAACACACACAACAACAACAAAACACTATTTCTGATGTCAGAAACCCATCTTTCCTTGGATTCCACTTCATTCAAACAGAATGGGGGTGGGCAGAATTACTGATTCCTCCAAGCAAGTTATATGTAACCTATTGACATAATCCAAGTAAAATCATTACCAATTACATTGTTTATATTTCTTGAAGTATATCTAGGTGTACATAGTTTTTAAGTGATTAAAATAGAATTTAAACTGGGGCCTTTTGGATCCTGTTTATAATACAGAATTTTTTTTTATGTTCTTATTACATAGAAAGGGTTAATACTCAAAACTAATTGCTATTTCTTTTTTTTTCCCCCTAGCAAATTTGGAAATGAACTGAAACTGCTCCCTGGTGTGAAAGCTGAATCCAGCAGCCACCTGCAGGATCAGCGACCAACACTGCCAGATGCCACAAAGCCTTTGATTTCCAGTAGCAAATTCAGCCACATTTAACTCATGTGACATGAACTAACTGCAACAGTATTTTCAATCATTCTTTCTTATTTCCTTTTTAAGATACAAACTCTAGCTTTCTGCTCACTACATATGAAACAGCTGCAGGAGAGAGATTCGTTTAGACTCACAGCTTGGGCCTTGGTTTTCCTGATGGCTTCCAGGATGGCCTCCATGTTGAGGTAGCTTTTACTGGTGGGAGCGGGGCCAACACACACAGCCTCGTCCGCCATCTTCACGTGAACCTGAAGAGACAAACCTCTGCGTTAGCAGATGCTCCCAGCAAAAAGAACTACCTCATCTACAAATACACACAACACTGCAATGATTGTTTCACGTATCATTTATGGAGTCAGATTTCTTTTTGGATATGCACTAAAAAATTACAATGGAACCAATAAGCTCAGGAACTATATTAACCATAAGTTCATGTATTACAAGCCTGATCCACTGTGTAACCAAATAATTTCCATAATATTCCCTACCAATTTGATTAAGTAAAATCACAGCAAATAACTAGAGCCTCCGATTTGGTTCTGCTATACATAAATCTTATATCAAAACTTCCGTGTTACATGTAGGCAGGGTCGCCCAATATTTTAATAACAAGAGCTCATGCCCAGTTCTAAGCTAGCTCCCCAGGAAGTGGGGATAAAGAGAGGGACTGAATGAAGGGATGCAGTGAATGTCCCTGCACAGCATCAGGTCAGCACCATGCACAAATTAAAGCCCAGGACTAAAGAGTTCAATATCATCACACATGAATCAGAAAATTTCGAGAATCATTTAAATACTCTCACATTTAATCCTTGTCTACTTTACCTTTATTCCTGAAAAAAACTGATATGTGCATTAAGTCCTAAATCTACTAAAATCTAAGGAATATATGCTCCATTTTGAATACTACTCACTTTACAATGTTTTAAATCTATTTTTGCTTAATACAGGCTAGGCATTCAATACCGAAAAGAGTAAGCGGCTTCTAAAAGAAATTACTCTTTTAAAATGATGAAGCCGCTCATATTTTTGAAATGGCTTTTCCTAACAGTTTTCCAGTTTAAGGAACTTCCGATCAGTTTCAATTTATTTTATAAGGCAGATATAAAAATTGGAATACATTCATATACCTAGACAGTTGTGATCCACCCTGCTACCCCACCAAAAGACTAAGGTGGCCCATACTTTTGCTTATTGCTTCAGCTGTGAAATAAATTTTAAAGAAGCACTTTGTTTTAAATGAGATCTACAAAAAAAGTAAACCAAGAAAATTGTCTTTTAGAAAGCTCAGATTTTTCTTTATCAATTCAACATATTTTCCAATGAAGTAAAAAATTAGATTATGTATTAAATGGTAAAAGATATGTCTGAAGGATTTACAGAGCAATATCTTAATATGTTCAGTATACACACACACACACACACACACACACACACACACACGCACATGCACATATCCTGCAATCTCTTTAAAAACATCTGCTTCAAGGAAAGACAGCCATGCTCAGGGATCCTAAATATTTCCATGTTCAAAGCAAGGCTCTCCTTGTGGTTGTCTTTGCCTTGTTTATTCCCAAACTCAAATTGCTCCTCCTCCCTCAGACCAGAATGCCCCCTCCTCTATTAACCTGTGCCCAGTTCAGATCCTATTAGTAGCAATTTTTTTTGCTATAACTGTTGTTGTGTCTTTTTCTATAAGACATTGAATACTAAATAATCCTTTAAAAAAATAACACATGATACTGTATAAATATAGAACTCTAAAGATCCCACCAAAAACAAAAATAAGTAAAAATAAATAAAGATCCCACCAAAAAAAAAACTACTAGAACTAATAAATGAATTCGGTAAAGTAGCAGGATACAAACTAAATATCCAGAAACCACTTGCATTTTTATACACCAATAATGAACAATTAGAAAAGGAAACTAAGAAAACAATCCCATTTATAATTGCATAAAAAAACAAACCTTGGAATAAATTTAACCAAAGATGTATTAAAGGATATACAAATAAGTGTAAGCATATAACATGTTCATAGACAGAAAAAATTAACATCATTAAAAGCAATCTAAAGATTCAATGCAATTCCTATCAAGATAACAATGGCATATTTCATGGAACTAGAAAAAAATATTCCAAAAATTTATATGGAACCACAAAAGAACCTGAATAGCCACAGCAATCTTGAGAAAGAAGAACAAAGTTGAAGGACTCACACCAACTGATATCAAACTATACTACAAGGTCATAGTAATCAAAACAGCATGGTACTGGCATAAAAACAGACACACAGATCAATGGAATAGAACAGAGCACCCAGAAAAACCCCCACGCCTTTATGGTCAATTATAACTGGTGCAGCCACTATGGAAAGCAGTATAAAGTTACTTCAAATAATAAATAATAAAAAATGGAACTGCCTTATAACCCAGTGATTCCACTCCTGGGAATTTATCTGAAGAAACCCAAAACACTCATTTGAAAGAATATATGCACTCCTTTGTTCACTGCAGCATTATTTACAATAGCCAAGATTTGGAAGCAGCCCAAATGCCCATCAGTAGATGAGTGGGTAAAAAAAGCTGTGGTATATTTACACAATGAAATACTACTTGGCTAAAAAAAAAAAGAAGGAAATCATACCCTTTGTGACCACATGGATAGACCTGGACAGTATTATGCTAAGTGAAATAACCCAGTCAGAGAAAGACAAGTACCATATTATTTCACTCATATATGGAATCTAATGAACAAAATAAACTAACAAACCAAATAGAAACAGATTCATAGATGCAGAGAACAGGTTAACCACACTCACAGGGGAGGGAGTTTGGGGGGGTTGAGTGAAAAGGTGAAGGAATTAAGCAAAAAACAAACCAAAAAAAAAAAAAACACACCTCATAGACACAGACAACAGTATGGTGATTACTAAAGGGACAAGGGGTGCGGGGAGATAGAAAAGGGTAACGGAGGGATAAATGGTGATGGAAGGAGACTTAACTTTGGGTGATGAACACACAATACAATATATAGATGATATATTATAGAATAGTACACCTGAAACCTATATAATTTTACTAACCAATGTCACCCCAATAAGTTCAATAAAAAAATATTTTTAAAAAGACTGCATTAACCAGGTGGGGATAACGTATTTTAGGTTAAATCCATACTTATTCTATATATATTTTATTTCCCTCCAATATTACCTATTATTAAAGATGCACTTAAAGCTTCATTGCTACTACTAGGTCTTTCCCAGGTACTTCAGCTTCATCTCCGTTAATTTAAACTCCAATAGAACTTAGCACAAATTTTGGCCATTTAATTGCATCCTGCCCAGTAATGTTATTTAGACTGCTTTATAGATTTTATGTCTGTTATAATTTACACATTCTTCTCCCTGATATCATAAGGTCCTGCTAGACAGAAGTTGTGTCTTAAAATTCTTTTTTTTTTAATCTCCTCCAGCACAGTGTCATGTACTAAAAGCTTAACTCATGTACACGTGAATGGAAATTTATTTAATAACTTTCATTGTTTAGCCATTGTCTGCGTGGTAGAAGTCTAACTGCACAAAATTAAACCTTCTCCTCTTAGCAATACATATGGGAACTGAGGGTTGTATGGGGGGAAAGAAATGAAAAGATATATACACACATATATGTGTATATTTATATGTCCAAAATTTCTACAATGAATATGCATCAAAAAGTAAAAAGAAAGAGAATCCTAATTGCATTTTGACTTATACACTCCCAGTCTTTTCTCTAAATATACTTTTGGAACCATACTGCATATATAATTTTGCACCCTCTTGTTTTTTAACATATTGGACATTTTTTCCTACATTATCACAAATTCTTTGTAATCATACTGAGAATGTAGCTCAGTGGTTCCCAAACTTATTTGGCCTACCACCCCCTTTCCAGAAAAAATATTACTCAGCACCCCCTGGAAATTAATTTTTTTTTAATTTTAATAGCAATTAAACAGAAAGATATATGTATTAATGTTTCTACCTTTTTCGTAAAATATAGTAAAGAAAGGTGCAAATTAGAAACATTGAAGTTTGAAATTATAAAACTATTTATTGAACTCAGAATAGAAAGGTAATACAAAAAAAGTTAAAACAAATGCACCTGTGGCCATCACCGCCCCCCCCCCATCGCTGCAGCGCCCACCAGGGGGCGGTAGCGCCCACTTTGGGAATCACTGATGTAGCTCAAAGCCTAACATTTTTGAATAAACATTCAAATAAATTAAACATCAAAAGCAGGTCAAGACTGCCTATGGACTTTACAAAGAAAGGCAAAACACATGCCTTTCTTTGTAAAGAAAGGGTTGGTTGGTTTCCTTTCTTCTATTTCTCAGAAACAAACCTTACTTTATGGGAGAAAAGTATATTAGAAGCTCAACAATCCCACAGTCTAGTCCAGGGTCAGTATTAGCAAAATGCTGGGCAAAGCCATTTGATATGAAAAACTAGAATCCTCTGCTGCTTCAGCTCCCAAGGAGCTATGAATGAGTCAACTATGAAAGGATAGTTTAAAAACTTTTGAAATTCAATTTCAATTTTGCTGTTATTGTTGTACTAAATGTGTGAGGTGATGTCTTTATCTTAATAATACAAAACAAGCTATTCAAGCACTACAAATGCTTTTCTGAAGGATGTCTTACTTGACCAAGCTGACTAGATGTACTTATGTTTCAAAAAGTTCAACATCTTAAAAAATATAAATTCCTTTTTATATAGTTCAAATATATATAACAATCATGAACAGTTTAAACTAAGGTAAACTAATCAATTGACTAAGATATTGCTGGATATAGTTTCAAAAAGAAAAACAATTTAAATACTAAGATTCAAAGTAAAGCAGTCTTCATAAACTTTTCCAATAGGAAAGTTTCCAAAAGAAGTTTTTAAAAATTATTAGTTTCTTCCTCAAGCATTTAATTTTATATTTTGAACACTTTTATTCTTTAAATAAAGAGAAGAATATTACTTGTATCATGGTGTGTTTTTCAAGTTACAGGATAAAAAAAAAGTCATCCGCCCTAACCAGTTTGGCTCAGTGGATAGAGCATCGGCCTGCGGACTGAAAGGTCCCAGGTTTGATTCCGGTCAAGGGCATGTACCTTGGTTGCGGGCACATCCCCAGTAGGAGGTGTACAGGAGGCAGCTGATCGATGTTTCTCTCTCATCGATGTTTCTAACTCTCTATCCCTCTCCGTTCCTCTCTGTAAAAAAATCAATAAAATATATATTCTTTTAAAAAGTCAACCTTATTGACATCTTAAAAATGAATTTAAATGCTTGGATTAAAAATT
Source organism: Myotis brandtii (assembly GCF_000412655.1). NCBI lineage: Eukaryota > Metazoa > Chordata > Mammalia > Chiroptera > Vespertilionidae > Myotis > Myotis brandtii. The sequence continues at coordinate 506,936 of NW_005353448.1, forward strand.
GTACCAGAATTTTAAAACTTTGAATTTGTGGAAAATTTTCTATTAGTCCATTAGATGCCTAAGATGTGCTGAAAAGATACTGTGCTTGGTCCCTATCCTTATGAAATAAATTGGATCTTACTGTTAAAAAGTAGGTTAGACCAGATCTGAGTCAAAGTTTTTAAATACCTTCTAAACTAGTACAAACCAAAAAGATAGGGAACACAAGCAACTTTGAAGTTGTTTTCATGCTGTGAGATTTCTTGAAATCTATCACTTCAACAAGATCTGTAACTACATGGGCATTATTTACCATGACCATGAATATTTGAGTTTTCCTTGTGATATCCTTCAATGCAAACACTGGAGGATGACAAAATAAAGATTAAATGTGTTCTTGCCTGAGAACAGCAGTGACTCACACAATCTGACCAGACTTCAGTATGCAGCAAACCTAACCAAATTCTCTAGCTTTACCAACAAACACAAATTATCCTTATAGACTGAAAAGTTAAAGAAAGGAATGCCAAGTGCATCAATCTTGATTTGAAGAACTGGAAGGAATTAATTTTCAAACAACCAGATAAAATCCTACTTTTAAGAAGAAAAAAGAAAAGAATCCTTCTCTCTACTTTATATAAAGTGTCTAAAGTCTCAAGAGCAATTTGATCCCTAGAAAATGGACTTTTTTATGTCAGTAAATATTACATTTGCTCTGATTTCATTTTGTAAAACTAAATGTGTAGCGTCATGACACATTTATTCATGATTACTTTTGTATGACAGAATTGGGGGGGGGGGGGAGAAGGTCAAGAGTGCCACTGTTGAGAACTCCTGGTATACACTTTTATATAATGTATGTAACCATAAAAATATGAAATATTTTAGTGTGGTATTTTTAAACCATTAATAGCATTATTATGCTATATGTGTCATTCTACATGGTCTTCTTCAATCTTGTATATGTCTTAGAGATGTTCTCTGTCAATATGTAGAGATCTACCTCATCCTTTATAACTACCAAAGAATGCCCAGATATGGCTCTACCAGTTTCCCAACCATTCATTCCCCCTGCTGATGGACACTTTTCAGGGAGGAATCACCTGACTGGATGATCAAAATGAGGTTTCCTAACCAGACTTCCTGTCAATTGCCCCAGGGCCCCTTCCTGCTCTGGATCGTTCTCTCCTGGAGGGGCTCCCAGCTTTTGCAACCATGTTTTAGACTGGGGTTTTCTATTGAATGATCCCATCAGCTATCTCTCTTTCAGAAATTCCTCAGTTTCTAGGACCATAATCTCACCTCCATTTTCCATCAGAATATTGGTTTGCTATTTTTCTTTTGTTTGTTTTAAATGTTTCTCTTCCTTGAGAATTTGGGACAGGAAGTGAAGTCCCAGCAGCCTGAATTAGAAGTAAGGACTTTTTTTAAAGTTTGCATTTCTTACCAGGAAAAGATAGCATGTGTATTTTATTTTAATTAAAAAATCAAAAATTGTAAAGAAAAATAATATAGTTTTCTAAAACCAAACAGTTAGTTTACCATTGTCATGAATGACATCAACAAATCCTAATTGAGAATCTAATCTGATATAAAAATGGGTATATGAGCCCTGGCCGGTGGGGCTCTGTGGTCAGAGCATCAGCCTGCGTATCAGAGGGTCTTAGGTTCAATTCACAGTCAAGGGCACTTACCTGGTTGCAGGTCCAATCCCTGCCCCAGTTGGGCACGTGTCGGAGGCAACCAATCGATATATCTGTCACATCGAAGTTTCCCTCTCTCCCTGTCTCTCCATCTCCCTTTCTCCCCCTCCCTTCCACTCTAAAATCAATAGAAAAATGTCTTTACTCCTTGGGTGAAAATTTAAAAAAAGGTAATGTGAAAGTGAGCATACAGTTCTTAACTTACTACAACCATAAATACACACGTTACCATGCCTCTAGTCATGCATTTTAATGGTGGATATCTTTCTCATAGTACCTATTCTACTTATCAAGGCATTCAGAGAAACTCCAAAAGCTGGCTTTCTAATCCAGATTCCACTTCCCAAATTATCCAGTATTGCTCCTGTGTTCACAAAAGTCATAAAAACCCTTGATTTACAGTCTATGATTGGTTGGTTTCTCACCAAGAGCTTCAGGTAAATATTAAAAATAACAAAATCAACCACTCAAATGCTCCTCTCTCCTGAAAACTCCTGGTACTGTATAGGGGAGAAAAAGTAGTTTAATGAAGCTGTAACTACTTGTCTTTTATTTCAAAATTTAACCTTTCTCCAAATCCAATGTCTGGCTGGCTTAGGAAAGAATGCTTAGTGCAATTATTGGCATGTCTTTTCTGTGTGAAAGAGTAAATAAATGTATTTAACATCTGGACAACACAAGATAGACAAACCCTATTTTGATAGAGGTGGCAGCTGGCTCTATGGACAGAAAGAACTAGAAAAAAAGCTGCCCCACCAAAACAAAATTTGTATATAATAGAAAGTCCAAGAAAATAAATAGCTGAGTATTATTTACACACTCAAAGTAATCAAAACATTTCCCCTAAAAACATGAGTTCCTAATTCCATTTATGCCATACTGGTCTCTGCTTTCCACTATCTTTTTTTAATTTAAATATTCTATGTGGTACCCACCATATCCCTTTACCATTAAATAAACCCTGAACACTTCCCGTTCCCTTTCCTGACTCATTCTATTTATCACAAGCACATTGCTACAGCAGGATATAAAGAGACTGACAAATCACAGTCCCCTCCCCTCCATGAGTTCAGTCAACTACAAATAACGGTATTCTATACCAAATGCAAATAAAAGTAATAAAGAAGAGTATATACAAGTTGCATGGTTTCATGAAGAATCGGTTATTGAAATATAAAACTGGATTTCTAATAAATGGGGAAAAATGAGAAGGGAATTAGCAACAGAGAAAAAGCACATTCAAAATTGTAGAAATGTGCCCTGGCCATTGTGGCTCAGTTGGTTGGGCATCATCCCATGCACCAAAAGGTCGCTGGTTCAATTCCTGGTCAGGGCACATTCCTGGATTGCCAGATCAATCTCCAGTAGGAGGAGTGCAGGAGGCAGCTGATCAATGTTACACTCTCAGGTCTATGTTTCTTTCTCCCTGTCCATTCCTTTAAAAATCAATGAATTATATTTTTAAATGTAGAACTGTGCAAGGCCCTAGCCTATTCAAAAATCTGTGAAATGGCGTGATATTAAGGTGGGTAAGAAGGCACTGATGAGAGAAAATGGTGAAAGAGAATGACAGAGTAGAAGGAACCAGGTTGAAAGGAATCTTGAATGCCATAGTAAAGAGTTGGGACTTTAACCAGGAAGTCAGTGGTTCTCAATGTTTATCTTCTATGAAAAGAAAATAACGTTCATAGGAGGAATGTTATATACTCCATCATAAAGAGCAGGCTGCTGCATTTGAGCCATTTCAAGCAATTAGCTGTAAACACTCAATTTTCTCTCCCACTAATCTCAGAAGAAGCTTAACAAGTAGTTCTCTTGACAATGAAAACTTCTTTCTTTTCCTCAAATGTTACTAACCAAACTTTTCCCGTGATTATTGGATATATAGCATAATATACACGGTACAAACACCCATTCAGCTACATCAAATTCCTTTCCATAGTTGTTTTAAGAAACACACTGGCCATTTTAATTCCAGGTAAGATGGAATAAGCATATTTCACCCCATCTGTCCCACTGAATGCAACTATGAAATCTGAACTGAAAATACATGGATCAACTATTTGCAAACTCTGAAAAGAAAGTAATAGGTAGATCAAGGGAGAACAAAATTCAAATTACTGTAAACCAGAAGTGAGTTTTAACATTTTCCTTTCCTCCATGATCCCCCTGCCCAATCAACAAAACGTAATATCCAGAGTAGGCATTGGGGTGCTGACAGAGAGAACTCCAGGAAAAGCCCTATACTTCTGACTCAAGAAGAAAAGGGATCTCCTAACACAACACTGCAGAATCCCCCAAGGTTGTTGGGTTTTGGAAGGGGGAGGAGTGTTCTATTTTGTTTTTATTTTTGTTTGCTTATGTTTTTATTGATTTCAGAGAGAGGAAGGGAAAGGGAGAGATAGAAACATTGATCAACTGCCTCCTGCATGTCTCCTATTGGAGTTCAACCCAGGCATGTGCCCTGACCAGTAATCAAACTGGTGACCTCCAGGTGCATGAGTTGACTCTCAACCACTGAGCCACACCAGCCAGGCTGTTATGTTTTGTGTTTAAGCTCAATTACTTTGTGCCCCAGCCCTGAAGTAATTCTATGACTACAGCAACAGGTGGCAGAAATGGAAGCCTGCAGGACCCAAAAAATTCAGAGAGAGCATTCTTCTCCATTAATGAAGCTGCAGTCCCAAGAGGGAGGGTAAATATCCCCATTGTTTTTGTTTATTTGCGATATAAGAAGAAATATACATTTGGTCTCTGCCCCCAGTTTCTGACACAGAGCTCCTAAAATCCTTGTAATTTCCTAATAGATAGGTGTACTGGGAGCATCTTTTGTTCTAACATTTGATCTTTGACCCAGTTCCTGCCACAAGAGCTGCTAAGACCCTTGGAATCTCAGGAGTGATAAGAGTGTCTTTCTGTCTGGCAGTAAAATGACTGGTGGCCCTTAGATAGCATAGGATGGGGGCTGGTCTCCAGAAAGAAGGCTTGATTAGAGAGTTGGAACTAATAAAACTAAGAAAGAAGAGAAATGGAATCTTATGATATGCTCAATCAAAACCACAAAAGCCAATAAAAGAGTGGAAGACTAAAATAAGAACAAAGAACAAGGGCAACAAATAGAAAACAGTTAGAAATACAGTTAATATTAATCCAACCATGTCAATAGTCACTTCGGATGTCAATAGTCTAAATGCACCAATTAAAAGGCAGAGATTGTCACAGTGGATCAAAAAACAAGACCCAACTACATGTTGCCTATAAGAATCCCACTTTAAGTATAAAGATACATATAGATTAAAAGTAAATAGATGGAGAAAAACATACCATGCTAACACTAATAAAAATAAAGCAGGAGTTGCTATATTAATTTCTGACAGAGCAGACTGTAAAGCAAGGAAAGTTATAGTTGATAAAGAATGGCATTACATGATGATAAAGGAGTCAATTCTTCCAGAAGACATAACAATCCATAATGTGTGTGTGCCTAACAATAGAGCATAAAACTACATGAGGCAAAAACTGATAAAATTGCAAGGAAACACATAGTGATCCATGGTCATACCTGGACCTCAACACCTCTCTATCAGAAATGGATGGATCCAGCAGGCAGAAATCAGGAACACATGGTTAAATTCAACAATACCATCAATCAACTGGATATAATTGATTTCTATGCACTACTTCACCCAACAGCAATATACACTTTCTTCTACACTGAACATTCACCAAGGTAGACCACATTTTGGGCCATAAAATATACCTTAATAAATTTAAAAGAATAGAAATCATACAATGTCTGCATAGTAGAATTAAAGTAGAACTCAGTAACAAAGATAACTAAAAAACCAAAAGACAGAAAGATTAAAGAGTAAACAACAGACTTCCAAATAACAGATGGGTCAAAGAAAAAATCTCAAAAGAAATTGTAAAATATTTTTAACTAAATGCAAATGAAAACACAACAAATTTGTGGAATATAGTGAAAACAATGCTTAGAGGAAATTTTATAGCACTGAATGAATATATCAGAAAAGAAGATCTAAAAATCTAAGTTTCTGCCTTAAGAAACTAGAAAAAAAAAAGAGCATATTAAATACTAAGTAAGCAAAGAAATAGTAAGAATTTAAGCAGAAATCAATGACATTGAAAGTAGGAAATCAATAGAGAAAGTCAATGAAACCAAAAACTGGTTCCTTAAAAAAAATTAATAAAATTTATAAGCCTCCAGCAAGGCTAACTAAGAAAGAGAGAGCAGACACAAATTACTAATATCAGAAATGAAAGATGAGATATCACTACAGATCTCATGGAATTAAAAGGAAAATAATGGAATATTAGAAACAACTCTATGCCCACAAATTTAATAACCTAGATGAAATGAACCAAACCCTTGAAAATTCCAAGTTGCCAAAATTCACACCAAGAAAAATAGACCTATATCTACCTGAGAAATTAAATCAATAATAACCTTCTAACACAGAAAGCACCAGGGCCACATTGTTTCATTGGTGAATTCTACCAAACATTTAACTAAGAAATTATACCAATTCTCTACAATCTCTTTCAGAAGACAGAGAAGCAGAAGGAATACTTGCTAACTCCTTTTATACAGCCATAATTTCCCTAATACCAAAACCAGACAAAGACATTACAAGAAAACTACCAACCAATATCTCTTATGAGTATTCCTGCAAAAACCCTCAAAGATACCAGCAACTTGACTACAACAATGTATTAAAAGAATTATATACCATAAACAAGTGGAATTTATTCCAGGCATGCAAGGCTGGTTAGACATTTGAAAATCAATGTAATCTACCACATCAACAGACTAAAAAAGAAAAATCACATGATCCTATCACTACACGCAGAAAAAGAATTTGACAAAATCCAATACCCATCAGGACAAAAACTCTCAGTAACTAGAAATAGAGGGGACTTTCTCAACTTGACAGAGACTATCTACAAAAAAACTGCAGCTACGTCATATTTACTGGTGAAAAACTCAAATATTTCCCATAAAGGTTAGGAAGAAGGCAAAGATGTTCCCTCTCACTACTGCTTTTCAACATCATACTGGAAGTTCCAGCCAATTCAATAAGAAAAGAAAAGGACTAAACGGTATACAAATCATGCCCTAGCTTGTTTGGCTCAGTGGATAGAGCGTTGGCCTGCGGTCTGAAGGGTCCCGGGTTCGATTCCGGTCAAGGGCACATGCTTAGGTTACAGGCTTGATCCTCAGGTAGGGGGCGTGTGGAGGCAGCCAATCAATGATTCTCTCTCATCATTGATGCTTCGGTCTCTCCCTCTCCCTTCCTCTCTGAAATCAATTTAAAAAAAAA
>NW_005353448.1:513982-539509 GCF_000412655.1 Myotis brandtii
TATATATATGTATAAAATGAAAGGTATACAAATCAAGAAGGAAGATATAAGGCAACTTTGATTGCAGATGACATGATTGTCTATGCAGAAAATTTGAAACAATAGACAAAAAGAAAACAAAACAAAAACTCCTGGATCTAATGGCAAAGTTTTAGGATACAAGATAATCTTTTAAAATGTGAATTGTTTTCCTAAATACCAACAATAAACAAGTGAAATTTGAAATTTAAAACATAATATCATTTACATTAGCATACCTAAAAATAAAATAGAACAGAATATGTACAAGATCTATATGAGAAAAATTACTAAACTCTGATGAATCAAATCAAGGGTCAACTAAATAAATGGAGAGATATTCCATGTTCAAGGGATAAGCTTGAACATGGAATATCTTCCCAACTTGATCTATAAATCAATGCAAAGTCCCAGCAAATTATTTTGTGAATATCAACAAACTAATTCTAAAGTTTATATAGAGAGACAAAAGACCTACAATATTAAAGGAGAACAAAGCTGGAGGACTGACCCTAAAACAGGAAATTTGGACTGGAAATGCGCAGTGTTCCCCTGGGCAGGACGGTTCCCCAGCTCTTGTCGAAGAATGAAACCACAGACGAAAGGTGGTATAGCAAAGGTGGAAATTTATTGAGAAACAAGCACAGACTCCCACGAGGGAAGGGGGAAAGAGTCCCCACTGAGTCCCTTTTTCCTACAGTTTATAAAGACTGCAGTTTTTTGTGCCTCGATATCCCCTCGGATTGGTCCACTATTCCCCTTTGATTTGGTCACGATAACAACTCCTGAGCTCAAGTCTCACGTGAAGTTCCCTCCTTCTTTTCCCTTATTGTTATCGTATTCCCTCTGGACTTTTCTTCCTCTTTCTTTGAATGAGGAGTTTCCTTCCCTTTATTCTGTAAATATGTACCTTTTGCTACTCTCAGTTCTCTTATCTTATGGAAATGTACCTTCTGCCACTCCCAGCTCCCTTGTTTTATGGAAATGTACTCTTTAGCAACTCTGTAGCCCTGTGTTTTTTCCATGGACCCCTTAATTTCTAAAATTTCCTAAACCTGCCTATTTCACCCCTAAAAATTCCTTTCAATACTACTCGACATCAAGACTTACTATAAAGCTACAATGATCAAGATACCATGGTATTGGTGAAAGAACAAACAGATCAATGAAATAAAATTAAGGGCCGAGAAATAGAGCCCCATAAATGTAATCAACTGATCTTTTACTAAGCAAAGGCAATACAATTGACTCAAAGATAACCTTTTCAACAAACAATGCTAAAAAAAAACTGGACGTCCTCATGCAAAATAACATGAATCTAGACAAACTTTATACCCTTTAAAAAATTAGTTTACAATGGATTGAAGACCTAATTATAAAACACAAAACTATAGCCCTGGCCAGTGTGGCTCAGTTGGTTGGAGTGTCACCCCATTGATCAAACAGTTCGATTCCAAGTCAGGACACATACCTAGGTTGTTGCAGGTTTGATCCCCAGTCGGGGCAAGTATGGGAGGCAAGGGATTGATGTATCTCTCTCACATCGATGTTTCTCTCTCTCTCTCTCTCTCTCTCTCTCTTTTTCTCTCTCTCTCCCTTCCTCTCTCTCTAAATCAATAAACATAGATAGATAGATAGATAGATAGATAGATACACAAAACTATTAAACTCCCAGAAGATAACATAGGAGAAAAACTAGATGGCCTTGGGTATGGAAAGGACTTTTTAGATATAATACCAAAGGCACAATCCATGACAGAAATCATTGAAAAACTGGACTTTATTAAAATTAAAAACTGCTCTGGGAAAGACAACATCAAGAGATTCAAAAGACAAACCATAGCCTAGGAGAAAATATATGCAAAAGGCACATCTGATAAAGGACTATTTTCCAAAATATACAAAGAACTCTTAAAATTCACCAAACAGAAAACAACTCAGTAAGAAAAAATAGGCCAAAGCCCTTAACAGATACATCACCAATGAAGACATATAAGTGGCACAGAAGCATATGAAATGATGCCCCACACATCACATGTGATCAGGGCAATGCAAATTTAAATGAGATAACACTACACTTCTATTAGAAAGGACAAAATCTAGAACATTGACAGCACTAGCAAGGATGAAGCAACAGAAACTCTCATTCAGTGCTGGTAGGAGTACAAAATAGTACAGCCACTTTTCAAGACAGTTTGGTGGTTTCTTATGAAACTAAACATACTCTTACCCTATGATCCAGCAATCACACTCTTTGGTATTTACCCGAAGTAGTTGAAACTGCATGTCCACATAGAAGCCTGCACAATGCTATTTAAAACAGCCTTATTTATCATTGCTGAAACTTGGAAGCAACCAAGATGTCCTTCAGTAGGTGAATGGGATAACTGTGTCATTATATTTTTATCCAAACCTACAGAATGTACAACACCAAGAGTGAACCCTAATGTAAACTATGGACTTTGGGTAATATGTGTCAATATAGGTTCATCAAATGCAACAAATGTACCATGATAGTGGATGCTGATAATGGAGAATCTATGCATGTGTGGAGGCAGAAGGTATATTAAAAAATCTCTGTAGCTTCCTCTCAATTTTGCTGTGATCCTAAAGCTGCCCCCCAAAAAAGTATTCAGGAAAAATAAACTAAAAAAAAAAAGGATATGTGGAGACATTTTCTATTAAGAAAAATTACATGAAACTCTTCACAAATAGGTTTCCGTAGTTTTTAAACAGCCCTCCCCTATGTAGAACATCCCAGCTGAGTTTCAATCATGTAGCCTAGGGATCTATAACACTTAATTGGAATAGTTCACTGAAATTACTTTGCTGTATTTAATTATAAATTCCTTTGTACTAAAATATCTAATATCCATTTAGGGAATACACTATAGACTTGGAAACTAAACTAATATATGATTAATTCACAGGAAGACTTGAAAGCCACCAAGCAATTGTTTACAAAAATAGACATTTTAAAATTATTCATTTGCTATTTTATCTGGACTTCACAGTTTCTCACATAGAAAGACAAGGTTCCTGCCCTTTGTCCCAAGCCTACATATTCTCCATTGGACAGACCACACCCCACTCTCTAGACTGTGCTTTTTAGTAAACATATTGAATATATGCATAACTGAAGATTTCAATAATAGACTTATAGCTGATGTATTTATCTGAATTGGAGTCTCTCTTCCTTAGGATAGGCTCCAACTAAAATGAATATATCAGATATAAATCCACTACTGCAACCTTCCTTCTTCAGGCAGCTTTTTATCTTCTTGAAGATGCCTACTAGATTCCTCCCTTTGCTAGTCCTACTTAGTAGTTGCTACTATAACCACTGAGAAGTAACAGCAGCAAAAGTTGTCCAGGTATGGTTGATGCACTGGCTAGAGCTAGAGATCGAGAGCTAGCAAATGAGTGACTAGGCAAGCTAAGCAGTGCTAATTCACAGATTAGGTACCAATCCCTGGACTGGCTCAGGGCCTTTGCACATGCTGTCCCATCTGCCAAGCTGACTACCTAGCTAAGAGCTAACTCTCATCTATCAGGTCTCAGCTTACATTTTGCCACCTCAGAGAATTTCCCTGAGCACCTTATTAAGGGAGAATTGCCCATTATTCTCTCTCAGCAACTAGTTTATTTCCTGCATAACATCACAACTATAATTATTTATTTATATGTTTTCTTATATCTGTCTCTACCACTAGACTGTAAATGCCATGAGAACAGGAATCATGTCGCTCATGATCACTAATACCATCAACTGGCATAGAATCTGGCCCACAACAGTCACAAATAAACACTCAGACTTCAAAGTAATAAACTTCACTTTCTTTGGGGAGAAAGGGGCTTTTCCATACACTTAACATGGGAAGCAATATGCTACAATGGAAAGAGTACAACTTGGGAGTCGCAAAATTCAAATCTCAGCTCCATTGCTTACCTAGCTAAATGAGCTTTAACAACCTACTTTACATCTCGAAGTCCCAATTTTCTCAATTTAAAATGATGGCAATAATACTCCCCTTACACAATTATTCTGATTCTCTAGTAGACAGTAAATACTCAATAAGTGATAGTAATTACTTAGAATACTGTCTTTCCCTCCACTGAGAAGTCTTAAGTGAGACTGTAATAGATACATGTAGATACTTTTTCATGCCATCAGGTACTAATTATGTTAAAACACAATCTTTTTTCACAAACGATACTGTTTAAATTCACCAGAAAATTTAAATATACAAAAAAAATGATATATTCATAATATTTCACTATTTTGTTTTTAAATTAAATGTTTAGTATAAGTAAAAACACAAGTTCTGTCCTTGCTGGTTTGGCTCAGTAGATAGAGCATCGACCTGTGGACTGAAGGGTCCCGGGTTCAATTCTGGTCAAGGGCACATGCCCGGGTTGCAGGCTCGATCCCTAGAGGGGGGCATGCAGAAGGCAGCTGATTGATGATTCTCTCTCATCATTGATATTTCTCTTTTTCCCTCTCCCTTCCTCTCTGAAATCAATAAAAATATTCTTAAAAAAAAACAAAACACAAGTTCTTATTATTTAAAAATACTAAGAAGGTGTTGGGATTTTATGAAGGAAATTTTTCACAAGTCACTTTCCATAGATTAAAAGAAGTTGGAATGTTTTTATTAAAGTTAAATAGGAAGGTACACGAACACCTATGTGAACAAATTAACTCATATATGAAGATACTATTATAAATCCTCTTTTTCCTGTCCAAATGTAATTTTTGCCTTGCTGCTAAGTAAAGTCAGAGTCCTTCCTGACAGGAATGACTGTTTTACCTTTAACTCCAGGGGGCTTAAACTATCAGTCTTTTAAGAAGCTTTAAGGGGTTTTGACAATTTAACCTGCTGAGCTCACAGCACCCAAGGGAAGGTCTTGGTTGCAAGTTTTATTTGTGATGTGGCTGACCACTAATACTGACTCCATAGATAATGGATTTCAATAACAACCACCCACAGGTTAACACTTTGAGTGGTACCCATAACATTGCTTTAATTAAGTTAATACATGAAGGTCACAGTTTGGTAAAAAGTTTTATTAAATTTGGCAGTGCTTACAATAATAAATAAAAAAGAAACTGTGTGTATTCATCTGTACAGTAACTCTATAAATTTGCCTATAGATATAATCCAGTTTGCTCATGGATTTATGCTGCATTTCAATTTATTTTCTAAAAAGGAATTCAATTTATTAGTTCCATTTCCCAAAAATATGTCCATTTCTAGCAATCCTAACTGATAGTTTCATGACAGATGGCTCTAACCATGCTGGGCACAGAATGGGTTTACCTGGCACAAAGAGACCACCCACTAGAGCAAAGGAGATTTCCACCATCACTACACACACACCCCGATTTTGGAGCATTTTGATGGTGGAAAAGATTAATGTTTTGATTTGCCTGTAGCTTCATGTGTTAAATATTAATGTCTTTCTGAAATATTGTAATTATATTTTAGCGGGAAAAATAAATATATATATATTTTGTTTTTTAACCCAAACTCTTTCACATAGTACAAAATAAGCCGAAGAGTATTTCCAGCAAATATATAAATGGGCAAAGCAAAATTTTTAAATGAATTGAAAAGTAAAGTTTCACTGTAAAGTGTCTAAAAAAAAGAAACTATACTTTAACACACACATCATAGCAGGATTTATACATTTTTCTGTTTTTATATGTGTTAGTAATTTGAGGTTACTTTATTGAAAAGCAAAAAATAGTAACTGAATTTATACATAGTGAATTCAGCAATAATTGTATTTTTTTTAAATACACAACCTGACAGGCACTATGGTAGATAATAATGAATCAGCATGGGAGCCATTTAATATACTTCTTGATTAACTCATTGCCTGTCCAGTTCGCACACAGACATGCTTACATGTCATAATCGCCATAATTCCCATCATCCCCACTGCTAACACTCAAGTTCCTTGATTAGTGCACAACTCCCAGACGAGCCATTGCTAATGCTAAATAATTCTCTTCAGCCTCCTGCTACTATTCTGCAGGATCTCCAATTAAATATAATGTCCCTGATGAGCCATATTAATGTGAACAAATTCCTACTAGGAACCCTATCCTATTCCATTTTACCCAAAAATGTAGAGAGTAATTTAGCCAAGCCAAAGATAATCAAAACATTTTAAATTGATATAGTATAATGTTTCTGCAAAATGTTTTTCCAAAGATAAAAACAAAAGAGAATAGAAGAAAAAGAAACGTCTAAACATCTTAAATGCTTTCTTCTCTTTAATGGAAAGTTTCATGTTTTAAATTTGATAGGTAGGTACACAGTATTCTTAATCCAAAAAAGGTTACTAAAAGCTAAGTTTTATGAGAAAAGTAAGCAACAGCAAGTTTTAAAGCAAGTACACCACTTAAAACCCCTGTAATTACCTAATTACCGGAACTCCAAGGTCCAAAATCACATTAATGAAACCAATTCCTTTCTCCCCATTATATGCAGTATTACAGTCACTATCAGAGGCTTTGCCATGGAACTTTATGTTGCTGGTAAGGAAACTTCATATTGAACAATGACAGCTCTTAGTATTTTTTTCAAGAATGAGTGAAGAATCCTATAGATTTCCTGTTACAATCTAAATGACTGGAAATGTTTCTGACGTAATTAAAAAACAACTGGGGAACATGGACCATGATAGCTATCTTAAAATATTCTGTACAAGTAAAAGCCGTTAAGAAAATGTTCCTTAAATGTACACACACAGGTGCAATAAAAGGTCTGATTTTTCAGTTATTATCCCAAAAAAAGTTTTACAAAGCCAACCCTACTTATTTATTCCCATGAGGAGCAATGAGTACATTAGCTGCAAACGAGTCCATTAACAGATTTTGTGAAATAATTTTTTAAAAATTAAGAACTTGAACTCCTTTCCAAATCAAAAAAATATCCTGGAAATCAATCATGTAAATGAGAAAATAAATGCAAAAAGTTTTACTTTTAAATTGGTTTAATCTCTACACATATCTAGAATAAAACTGAAGATATTCTAACAAAGACATAACTAGATAAATATATATAAAGATGTATATATAAATACAAAAAGATATAAAGACATTCTAACAACCCCATAAAATGTTGATAGGTTTTTCCCTAAGGTCTTTTATACCTCAACCTACATTAATGTATTCCATCTCCATTTACCTGATCATTACCCTCCAGTTTGTTCAGCTGGAACCAACATACACTAATTACATAGACATCACCAAGTCCTATTTGTCCTCAGTATCTCCCCAGACAGCAGGGAAATATTATCAAGGGTAGGCATGCTAAGTGATGATTCCCCTCACCTTACTGTCTGTCATCCCAGAGTGCACACAGGAAACCCCACTCAATCTCATTACTGAATCCTAAGGCTAAGACTACAATACTCACTAGGAATCATACTTCAAACAGCAGGCTGCCTGGCTAAGATGTGAGTCACAATGACTACTTCCCTGACTTGGGGTTTTGGTTTTAATGTAATAAATATCAGGTATTTCTCATTTAAATCCAATGTTATTATATACCGACAAAGCAACAAAATATCAAGTTCAATTTAAGCAACAAAATATTATAAGTTCAATAATGAGAAGTTAAAATACAGAATCAATTTATTCCATTTTTTTAAAAAATCAAAACCCTGCCCAAGCCGGTATGGCGCAATGGTTGAGCGTCAACATATGAACCAGGAGGTCACTGTTTGATTCCCCATCAAGGCACATGCCTGGGTTGCAGGCTCGATCAATGGGGTGTCCAGAAGGCAGCCAATCAATGATTCTCTCTCATCATTGACATTTCTACCTCTCTCTACCTCTCCCTTCCTATCAGAAATCAATAAAAATATATTTTAAAAATAATCAAAACCCTAACTTATAGGTCTGACACAGATATAACAATAGTTTGCTATTTCTTGTGGAAAGACATACACTAGTCTTTTTTTTTGAAAATGTAGATAAATAGATAGTTATCGTAAAATTAAAGTTATCTAACATGCACTATGAGGAGTACAGCTATCTCTAAATTCTCAAATTCTTTGCTTCTGCTATTCACTAAACTAAAGTAGAACTCACCTTCCCATTTAGAAAGTTCTAGTCACTAAAAGCAAACACTCTCATTTCTTTTATTTCTTAACTTTTCTGGAACTATCCCAATCACAATAGATTAGTGGGTTACAATCCTAGAATCCAATCCATCTCTCCCGCCTTCTAAGTCAATATTAACAAGACCCTCTTCAACAAATTAAGAAATTCTCCCAAATCAGCCCCTAATGTCTAATGAATTTATTCCATAGGCCTGACTCTTCCTACTCCAAAATTTTATGGAGTGGTTCCAATTATTTCTACTTTTATAAGGTATCATATTTTAATACCTGTTAAATTTTCCTCAGAATTTTCGAGGCCACTCTAGCACATTTATTTATCAATTCCCCCCACAAAAATTACATAATATTTATTAGGATTTAGTAGAAAATGTAGATTTAGAAATAACTAGCACTTATAATGTTCAATTTCCCTATACCAGTGGTTGGCAAACTACAGCTGGCGAGCCACATGCGGCTCTTTGGCCCCTTGAGTGTGGCCCTTCCACAAAATACCACGTGCGGTCGCGCACGTACAGTGCGATTGAAACTTCGTGGCCCATGCGCAGAAGTCGGTATTTTGTGGAAGAGCCACACTCAAGGGGCCAAAGAGCCGCATGTGGCTCGCGAGCCGCAGTTTGCCGACCACTGCCCTATATCAATCAATAAATCCTTATATAAGCCCTACAAATTTCATTCTAAATTCATATCATAAAGTGTTTTTCTTTTCCATTAATTCTTTTCCATTCATTCTATGAAGTTACTTTTTTTTAAAGTTGCATTTTCTACCGTGTTAACATATACAAGAAAGCTATAGATTTTTTTATATTTAACTACCACAGAGATATTTCTTACTGTTTCTAAAGAGTTATTCAATTGACTAATTAGAAATCAATACATTCTTAATATTTATGCCTTTCCTGTCCACCATTTTGTAACTGCACTGCCTAACTGCATTACTGAACACTTGCAGAACGCTGGTAAATAACAGTGATAGTACGTGTATCAGTCTTCATCCTGACTTTCATGAGAATGATTCCTATGAGGTATAACCTCTTTATTATGATAAAGCAGTATTCATCTAATTCTGTTTTACAAAGGATTTTACAAGGATAAGAAGTGAATTTCCTTTAAATGACATTTTATGTTTCTATCAAGATGATCATATAGTTTTACTCCACTAACCCATTAGAATATTCAACTTATAGTCTCTAATATTGAACCATATTGAAATGTCATGAATATACTCTGTATGATGGCAACATACTATTTAAGTAAATTATTTTATTCTACTCCATATTAATTAATATTCTTCTATCAATATATAATAGTCATTGTAATTTTATTTTTTGCTTACTATCTTTGCCCAGATTTTGAATCCTCAATTATTATACTGGCTTCATAAAAATGAAAATCTGTTTTTCTTTCTCTAAGTCTAGAACAATTTAAACAGTTTCAAAATGTCCTCCTTCCTGAAAATTGCAAAGAATTCTTATGAGAATCTCTTGGCCTGGACATTCTACTCCATTCCTTATATAATAACTTAAGAGTCCTTTGGTTAATGATTTCTTATCTTAGTCAGGCTCCTTCATGCACAGTTACAGGCCTATACATAATTACTTGGCACCAATTTTGTAAATTGAGTCAAACAAAATAACTGCTTAACATTTTTAAAGGATTAAAAGCATGTTAAACTCCACTGTAAGAATGGATAGAACAACCAAAAATCAACAGGAAATAGAAGACTTGAATATCCCAATGAACCAATCAGACCTAAAAGACATCTATAGAACACTCCACCCAACAAAGGCAGAATAGAATATACATTCTCCTTTGCCGGGAGCCGGTCCATCCTTGCTGCTTGTCACTGCAGGGAAGAAACATCTGCACAGCATATGTTTCAAGGGACCTGGCGTATATAGCATACTGTTCTTAATATGTTTGCTCCCCTTAGCGCTATGTGTTTTAACCAAGGTCACCCCTCCAAGAAAGGTTGTTTCCCCAGGTAGGGATTTTTCCCTGAAGTTAGGGAGGAGATAAAACCCCTTAACTAAGTGCCAGGCGGGTAGTTAATCACTTTAACTACAAACAATCACCATGGCTAAAGATCCTGACCAGAACTTCGCTGGAGATCCTGACCCAGAACTTGGCTGGAGATCCTGGCTAGAGATCCTGGCTAGGCTGCTGATCAACTGAATGCTGTCTCCGTGTCATTCCTTCTTTGCTGACTCCGTCCACACCTTTGGGGACCCCTGGACCTGCTGGGGTTGGACCCCAGCACTCCTTCACATGGAGCATTCTCCAGGATAAATCATAAAACATAAAAACAGGCCATAAAGCAAACATCAAAAAACTTTAAAGGACAGAAATAATAGAGAACATGTTCTCCAACCAAAGCAGAAGAAAATTAGAAATCAGTAACAGAAAGAAATTTTGGAAACTCACAAATGTGTGGAATTAAACAATACACTCCTAAATAATAAATGGGTCCAAGAATATATTTTATATATATGTTGTTATCCATCCCAGCAGTAACCTCCATGAGAATACAACCTAGAGAATTAGCTATATTGTGGTATAAAAAAATAAGGAAAAGGTTATTGTCAGACTTGAAATAAAAACTGAAATTGTGCACACTTCGAACATTTTTCTCTCTCACTTTATCCGTGAATAAAAATGCCTCCTGAGCTAATACTCTGAAAATAAACCCAAGATAAGAAGAATGAATTTTAAATCTATTAACTAGGTTGGTGGTGACACAAACTTTTTTTCTGGAGGATTTTAATGTTAATAAATGTCTTAGTTCACAGTAAAAAAAAAAAAACAGATTAAAGAGTAACAATTTTCTCATTATTTCATAAATATTCTCTGAAGAATATAAGCTACTAATGAAACTATTGCAGTCAAAACAAATTAGTAAAGAAGCTGGAAACCAATATTAAAAAAAAAAACCCCAAACCATATATATGCAAATCAAGTTTATTTAATTTCTTTTAAAAGCTGAATATTTTTAAAGCTCCTATCAAATAAACTCGATAAATACTTAACCTTTTTTAGAAAATTAGAGTAGCTTGTAATTGTTTCCATTTTGTTTTTAGAAAAAAAAGTCACAATAAGGCAAAATGACCATACTTTCAGATAAAATAACCGCAAAAACTAGTAATTCTTTGTGTTAAATTACTATACAATTAAACATTACCAGTAAGTTTCATCATCAAAAGTAGTGTACAAAAATGAAAAACAGTAACTTACATTAAAGTACAATTACTTATATTTCACTCCATAAAGTTCTAATAATTTACATTCATTTCCCATGGGATTTTTTCCTACTCATTCATAGTTCATCATTGCTTTAAAAAAAAAATGCCTGCTTGCTAAAAATCCTCAATAAAATTATCTATCATTCATTCACTGCTTTATGCTATACTTTCTTTTGTTCATGTCCAATTAGGATTAGCCTACCTTTCCTTTATCAAACTTTCAGCTGAACACAGGAAAGCACTCAGGAAGGTTAAACAATGACAGGAGTCCCTTAGTGATACTGGAGTCAGGCTGTGGGGAAATGTGCTCTCGTAAGGCAGGACTGCACTGACATTTCATTAATCTTTGAATCTAACTTCCTCATGCTTTACTTAAACCTACTAGGTGACCAGCAATCAGTCTAGCAATTTCATTCTATTAGGTTTTTAAAGCCTTGATAAAAACAGTTAAGACCTACATTATGACACTCCCCTTTGACTCAAAAGGAGAGTAAGTACTTAAATAAAGTGTGTGTGTGTGTGTGTGTGTGTGTGTGTGTGTGTGTGTACATGTTCCCTTTTCAAGTCACAGAGGGGAAAACTACATCTTTCACCTTTTTCCTATTTGACCCAAAATAAGGTTCTGATTCAAATAAAGCATAAATATACTTACAGAACTAGTATCAACATCACTGTGGATGGCGACCGTCTTAATGCCCATCTTCTTGCAAGTTTTAATAACCTATTTTAAAATATATCAATGTTATCTATTAACAGTGATTCATATTTAAAGTGATTTAGTAATAATAAAATTCACCAAGTAAAATGGAAAGTAAAATTAAAATTCTACTCACCCTACACGCAATTTCTCCTCTATTAGCAACAAGAATTTTATCAAAAGTCTGAAGAGAGAAAACACACATAAGAAGATATTGTTACTCTCACTTTGGGACCAGAAAACAAGTTTTTCCACAACTGGATATGATCTTAATAAACATTACTTCGTAGAGTAGTACTACATACTATATACATGTTCATTTACAACCAGGTTGCTACTAAACTCATCTGGTAGGATCTGGCCATATAACTATTTTGTTAAAAAATCAGTTGACTAGGTTCAGTAATTCAGAAAGGGACCAAGGGGACATTTATAAATTCTCTTGCCAAAAGATAACCTTTAAATGATATTTCAGAATACTAAAAACCCTTAGACAAAATTATTTGACAACTCAATTTATTTTCTAAATTCAGGGCAATTCTAAGTGTCATGAATTGTTTATCAAAGGAAAGTCAGATATTCATATGCCATCTCTATTGGTTTGGGGCGGAGAATTAAATAATATTTTTAATAACGCAGAACAGATACAAATTATGCTTATATCCAAAGATTCCAAGCAGGTTATGCTATTTGAATACAATGTTAAGTTTCAATAGCCATCAAATTTTGAAGCAGCTGAGGCCACATAACAGAAAGAGTAGAGCCCAGCCAGCATGGGTCAGTGGTTGAGCATCGACCTATGAACCAGGTCATCATGATTCAATTCCCAATCAGGGCACATGCCCGGGTTGCAGGCTCGTTCCCCAGAGTGGGGCGTGCAGGAGGCAGCCAATCAATGATTCTCTCTCATCATTGATGTTTCTATCTCTCCCTCTCCCTTCCTCTCTAAAATCAATAAAAATATATTTTTCTAAAACAGGAAAAAAAAATAGATCCATTCTGTACTTCCACTTCTAAATTCTAAGCCCAGTTTTGCCAAATGACCTATTTGACTTTAAGAAAATACCTGCAGGTCTTGATTTCCACAAATATAAACTGATAGCATTCTAATAGGATACTATTTAATAAAGTTCTCTTCCTACTCTAAAATTGTACAAGCTAATCCTTTTAAAGAATTGCAATCACAAGTAATTTGAATGCAATACATTTTATCACACAATCATTTCTGAGTGATTATTAAGAGTTAAATGGAACTACACAAAAGTTTTAGTTATATTTCTAAAAGAAAATATGAAGTTATATATAATCTTAAAAGTACTCTTATGTAACTTTAAAGCACTATTTTAACCCAATAGGGAGTGACAATTTCAAAATTGGAAAAGGCCTTCAAAGTCTTGGTTAAACATTATGTCACATGTAGCTCATTCCACCAAACTGAGACAAGCCTCTGCCTTAAAGATAGGTAAGTGAACTCTCACCTGATAGAAGCCTGAGTCTTTGAAAGCCTTGAGCAGATAGGCCCTTCAAATATCTTAATCTCACCTCAGGCTTGAGGCTGTAAAGTCACCTACTTTTCTATACCCAAATGGTGATGGGTAAATCCCTGTAAACAGTAAACATATGCTAAGAAAAAACTGTTTATATTCCTTGAACTGCATTTTAAATAATGTGAATGCTTAGTAAGTATTAAATATACTATAGCTGATAAAAGCAGCACAAACACTGGAAGTTACACAGTAAGCAACTGTTAAAGTAAATACAACAAATTATTATAACATTATAGGTATTAAGTAAGAATTCCATTTTAAGTTGTATCGAAAAGGCAGAGTAATGGTTAAGAGCCAGTCTGGAGCTCAACCGCCCAGGTTGGCATCTCAACACTACCCCGTGATCTTCCTGTGTGTATTCTTCTGTGAGAATTCTTGAGCCCTATTTCCTGGTATGTAAAACAAACAACAGCATCCGGAGGTTTTAAGAATATAAGTCAGTCAGAGAAAGACAAGTATCACATGATCACACTCATATGTGGAATATAAGTAACAAATAAACTGATGAACGGAGTGGATCCAGAGACTCGAAGCATGGAACAGAGTGCGGAATCTCAAGAGAGAAGGCGGGGGACGGTGGGTGGGTGGGAGGTAATCAACCAAAGACCTTGTATGCATATATGCATAACCCATGGACACAGACAATAGGGTACTGAAGACCTGGGGGGAAGAGGGAGAGGAGGACATGGACCCCTCAATGGGGGGGAAAAGGGTACATATGTAATACTTTCAACAATAAATAGTAATTTTTAAAAAAGAATATGAATTGACACCCTCAAAGTGTTTGGAATAGTGCCTAGCACAATATATACTTAATAGGTGTTAGCTATAACTATTATTATTACCCCTTTGGGCCACACACCAGACTCTTAGGAATCCAGAAATGTGACCCTATCTAACAGGAAAAAATCAACATCAAAACAAATATTTGGCCCTAACCACTTTCGCTCAGTGGCTAGAGCGTCGGCCTGCGGACTGAAGGGTCCCAGGTTCGATTCCGATCAAGGGCATGTACCTTGGTTGCGGGCACATCCCCAGTAGGGGGTGTGCAGGGGGCAGCTGATCAATGTTTCTCTCTCATCGATGTTTCTGTTTCTAATTCTCTATCCCTCTTCCTTCCTCTCTGTAAAAAAATCAATAAAATATTTAGAAAACAAAACACAAATATTTGCACCTGATATCTTTTTCAGGGCAATGACGATTACTTTTATGGGCAACTTAACTGGGCCCCAGGGTGCCCAGATTAAACATTATTTCTGGTTGTGTCTGTGAGGGTGTTTCCAGATAAGACTAACATGTAAACCAGTGGACTCAGTAAAGTACATTGCCTTCTCCAATGTGTGTGGTCATTAGCCAATCTGCTGAGGGCCTGATAGAATACAAAGTAGAGGAAGGAAAATTCATTCTGCCTACCTGATTGAGCTGGAACATTGGTCTTCTCCTACCAGGCTGGGACTTACACCATCGGCTCCCCTGGTTCTCAGACCTTTGAACATGAACTAGAATTACACTGCCAGCTGTCCCGGATCTCCAGCCTTCCTAATAGTGTGAGCCAATAAATCTCCATCCATATCTCCTGCTGGTTCTGTTTCTCTGAAGAGACCTTACCAATCCAGGACTCCTAATGTTTTACCAATTAGTACACAAATTCAACAAAGATAACCATATCAATCAATCTTTTAAATAAATAACAGATGTATATGGTTCAGAATTGCAAAGTTAAAAAAAGAGGATATACTGTAGAAAGCCTAAGGTAGCACTGAAAAATTACAAGTAATTTTTGGTATTGCTCAAGCTCAAAATATAAAGCTAAGGTAAAAAGGCCAGAACATGAAGGAACTTATATGCCACTTAAGGAACTGGGACTTCATCCTATATGTGGAGAGCTGCATATAAGGCACTCTGAGGATATTCCAAGGGGTTGGGGGAGGAGGGAAGCCATTTAAATCAGGAACCTGAATCCTTGAAGATGGAAGGGTTTTCATATACCATGAGAGACAGAGAAGTCTGTTCCATAACTGTGCTAATTAATGTCATTTGGGAAAGAAACACATTGGAAATTTCCTGAGGATTTTTTAAAGTTATTTTCTTTTAATCTGTTCTCTTTATCCCTCCTTCCTTCTTTCCCTTCTCTATGTTTAGATTTCCATTGCTGGGATCTAAAACTACCAAGGACACTTCACTGCATTCAGACACCAAGAGATGGGCTGAGCTGACCCCTTCCACTGGGTACTTTTTGGAGGAATGATGGCAGAACTCCAGACATGGAGTTGCTCACCAAACACTTCTGAGAAGGGGTAGAGCACAGAGGGTAAATTCACCAGCTCAGGAGAAAAACAGGATTGAGTTTACACCAAGCTTACACTTACTATTTGTGAATTTTGAGCCTCAGTTTCCAAATGTACAAAATTAAGTTGTTAAAAATAATATTAAGCAGCTGACATTTAGGGCACATGCATTCTATATGCCAGGTACTATGACAAATCCCTTTTGTGCACTATCTCATTTAATCCTCATAATAGTCCTAGAAGGTCAGTTCTGATAAAATCCCCATTTTACAAATGAAAAAAAAACAACAAAAAACCTGATACTTGATTTGGCCAAAGCACTTGCCTAAATCACAGATTAACTAGTAGTAAAGCCAGAGTTCATCTCCAGATATTTGTGTCAAAACACACCATGATGTGATATGATCAGAATATTATGGCACAAGCTTTAAACACTGTATTATTAATGCCAAAGATTGCATTTGTTCTGGCAGGCACACCATAGTGCAATACTGGCTCCACTAATTTAAGGCCTCCTGGTCTTTTTCTAGTAAATTGCTATTAAATTAAATCTTCCCTTGTGGGAAACCGCCTATTGTCTTCACTAACAGAGAGGTGTGGACAAGGAGCCCGGAATGCTGGTGACCCTTGAAACCCTGGCAAAGGTCAGGGCTATGCCCCACTGTGTAGTCCAGTCAATGGTAGCTGAAGCAACTTCCCCACCAGATAGTCATGTAAATCCTTACTGATAAGATTGTCTGTTACTGGAATTGCCTGCCTAAGGGCTATAGGTGTATCCCAAACAGAATAAAAGGATGGCAAGGCCTGAGCAGAGGTGGAGTCCTTCCTCTTGGGATGGGCTCCCACCTGGCCCCCCAATTTCCAAATTATGATTTCTTGTCTCTTCTCTTTCATTTGCGTGCGGCCCCTCTTCCAGAGCCCGAACCCTGAACCACACAGGACGTGGGGGGACATTCACATCTGGCGCCCAACATGGGGCATCTGGAGAAGACTTCGCCTAGAGCGAAAAAATGAAGAATTCACCGGACAGGTGGGGACACCAGATAGGTGGGGATATTCACCACACACAAAGCCCACCGTCAGCTGCAGTCTGTAAGTAGGGTGGGAACGTGTCTTCTTAGGCCGGCTAGTGGGGCAGAATTCGGTTAAAAAGTAAGAAACTTAAGAATAGACTTTGTATTTGCATGCTTAAAGAATTAAAGTTTCAGAAGGTATTCTCTTACAGTTTTTACTTGATGTTATAGAACATAACCCTTGGTTTCCTGAAGAAGGTACATTAGATCTTGAATGTTTGGCAAAGAGTGGGTCAAAATTTGAAAAAGCTCAGCAGCAGGGAAAAAACTTGCCTCCAAACTGTTTCCCCTTGTGAAACACGGTATTTCATTTGCTAGAGCCTTTTAAAGAGGCTAAGGAGGATAAATCTCCTCCCCTTGCACCCTCCACTCCTAAAGAAGAGCAAAAAGAGAAGAAAAATTGGAAGAATGGCCTTCATGGCCCCCTCCACCTCCATGTCCTAATCCTGAAATGTTTAATTCGCCGTTAATAGAATCACCTGTGCAAAGAGCTATCCGAGAGGGGTTACAGGAGAAATTATGATTAATATTTCTGAAGCATTCTTAGCTCCTTATTATTGGTATTCTCTGGCTCGTGCAACTCTGGATGGAGGATATTATTTACTATGGAAGGGAGAATTTTTGGAGAAATGCCAGGAACAAGCCCACGCAAACCCAAACCATGGGCTAAATGCTCAAATAACTTATGAAAAGCAAGCAGGAGGTGCGGCAAGGGAGACACATGGTGATCCTGTGCCCCTCCCGAGTAAGCTAGGAAAAGTCTCCTTCTCGCCATGAAAAGTTTTACAAAAGTTAGAAATGCGTCTGGGATTTCTATGCACATGTAAAGAGAAAGCTAGCTGCCCTGATAGGTTTGGCTCAGTGAATAGAGCGTCGGCCTAGGGACTGAAGGGTCCTGGGTTCAATTCCGGTCAAGGGCATATACCTTGGTTGCGGGCGCATCCCCAGTAGGGGGTGTGCAGGAGGCAGCTAATCGATGTTCCTCTCTCACCGATGTTTCTGCCTCTCTGTCCCTTCTCCCTTCCTCTCTGTAAAAAATCAATAAATTTTTTTTTTTTTAAAGAGAAAGCTGGCTTAAGACAAAATGCACGCACAGTCCTATTTTGGATTTTAATAAAGTCTTGAGCTAAGCTTAACTCTCTTTACGAATGGTGTAGAAAGACCAAGACTGTTTTTTTTCCTCAGAAAGATGGCGGAAAGAAACCAAAAAGAAAAATCCAGGCTGGTTCTAGCAACAAGATTGGTATTTCCATAATAAAGAGTAGTTTTTAAAATGCTAATGAACCGCATTCAAAAGTTAACTTTAAGGCTGCCAAGAAAATCATTAAAATTGTCTCTGTTACAAAAATTTGCCAAAGAAAATGCCTTAAGAAATGCCTTAAGATAATTACAATTGGATTTAAATCTCAAAAAATTGTTGAAACATAGATAAATAATATATTAATTATAAAAAATACTAAGTAGCCCAGGTGAAGACTGGCTATGCACTCCTTGGGGCTGGTCACATTTCCAGCAGAAAGAATGTAATTAATTTGCATACCTGTTTCCAGTCACTGGCAGCTCAGGACTTTGGGAGTTTGCTAAATTAAATTAGGTATTTTGAAATGACAAAATGCTGAAATGTTGGTCTGAATTTGCCTCATAAAAAATCTAGAGAGCAGAATTGAACCTATTGATTGATTACGTCTTGTATTTTTTGAAATTTATTCTTAAAAATTTTAAAGTGTTATTAATCTAATAAGTGCTAAGTGTTTAACTTGCCAGCAAAAAATTTCAAAGCAATTAAGGCTTTTACTTACAGGGCATTATTCCACTGGAAATACACACAGGAGGCCATGATCTAGAGCTGAACTACAGTGGATGAACTGCTACTTCCCCACAAGTAAACCTGCTTGGAATTCACACACTCGGAGCATATGTGCAAATTCTAATCAACACTTCCTGCAACTCTGCAGCGTCAGCTTAAGCAACCATCTCTTTTGCAGGCTGCAAACGCCTCAGAGTATATTATATGAATAGAAAGATATCTTAACTCTGGCTGTGTTATAATAAAAATGGTTCATATGCAGCATGCTTAGCAAGTGCTTTACCCAGGGATAACTTTGGAGCATTATCTCGATTCCTTAAGGTTCTGCTTCCCAGCATATGTCAACAGTTTGGCTCAAATAAACTCACAAAAATTCTTTATAGGTTTCAATGTTGTTGTTTTTTTACGTTAACATTACTTGGCATAGTCGACAGGATTCCAAAGAAACTCACCCAGGACCATCCCTTGGACTTGGACTTGGTGCTAAGATCCAGCAAAGGGCCCATTGAGCCCGCCGGTTCTCCGCCCATTGGGTGAACGTGGGTGAGTTGTCTCTTGGATCCAGGACCTTTCCTTGCTTTGGTAGAGGGTCTGACTTTATTTGAGCTGTTTTAAAATCCTCGAGGTGGAACCAGGGTCAATAGAACCCCAGGTTAAGGGTTGACAGAACACAGGCTAAGGCGGGACTGGAGAAAAAAATGGGTGGCTGGTTTTGATTTTGGCTTTTCAACTGGAATTGCTGAGAGTCTGAGAAAAATAACCTTCACCGTTTAAATGAGGTGAACTCATTCAGCTCCAAAGATAAAGGGGCAATATTTTCTTTTAGAATAGTCTGATTCTGGGGTGTTCTTAGGTGACTAAGAATCTTTGTGGGGGTGTCAAATGCAGGAGCCCCATAGGGAAGTCCCAATGCAACTGTAATTAACTAAATGGCTCATCTAGGGGGCCACCATAAGGCTTGGTCTGCCCGCCCGAACCTTTCCTGTGGTTTTAGACAGACGCCATGTTGGCCACATGGCTTGCCACTCCCCTGGGGGCCGCCATCTTGAAACAGCAAAGGCCAACCCCTCCCTTTGAATTAGCCAATCGGGAGAGACCGTGTGCCTGAGCTCCAATCAAGAGCAAGGAACAGGTCACATGGGTTGTTAAGGCAGCTGCTTCAGAAAGGAACTTGCAGAGATTCAGAGCCAAGTTCAAACAGGACCCTCTCAGGGGGTAGCATGTGTCCCCTCAGGGTCAATGGGCAGCCAAGAGTCAGGATCCCCTGTGGGGGCGTCTGCCAGTGATGCTCTGGGTATTTGCGTTTACAGATTGGGAGTTTATGAATTATTTTCAATGCTCAATACACTGCTTGCAATAAGCCATGTGCCTCATTTTAAAATCTTACATATTATTCTTTATATGCTGAAATTATAATTGAATCCAAGTAAAGTCTAGGAAAATTACTGAAACCTCCCATAACCCCTCTGTATATGCAAATAAGCCAAAGGGGATAATCTTGAAAAATATAATTGCTAATATTTACAGGGTAAACTAAAGATTGTTTCAGATGTCTAACTGTAATTAAAAATCAATATATTGGGCCTCATAAGCTAAAGTAAGTAATTTGTGCTTTTGCCTCCCTAAACGAAGTTTATGTAAAGTTACCCAAAGACTAATAGCAGAAATTTAATTAATGTCATTTACTGTCCATAACTTAGGACAAGTAAAGTTAAAAAAATAAATCTTATTTCAGATTGATTTAAATTGACTAAAATAAATGAATATTCCTAAAAACTCTGTTTTACTGGGCAGGAAATTGTTCCTGAAGCATTAACTAATTTTTTTTACTGATGGTTCATCTCATAGTAAAACTGCTTAGCATGCAATGAATCCAAACCAGTCATATTTCTGTGCATAAAATTAAAATTAAAAGATTATCAAGACTGCATTGCAAAATTTCCAAAAGCCTCTTAATATTATTTAAAGTTAAAAAAAAGAAGGGGATAGTGGAATAATCCCTTGTGAGTAAATTACATTAAGAAAATTTTTTACTTTAAAAATTATTTTTCACTTGTAATGCTGAAGACAAGACACCCATGAAAACACACATGGTGTCAAAATAAGCCAAAGGAAAATGGTTTGGGCACAATGAAAAGAAAGGATCCCAAGTCTAGTTTATAGAAAAGTTTCTTTTATTAACCTTTGGTGGAGAATATGTTTGTATATTTCCAGAAAACTCCTCCAAGCCCATGTGGCTTCCTGCAACAACGGATCCCAGAGAGGAACTGACCAGACTGCTCCAGCCACGAAGACAAGAGGAGATACAGTCCAGAGATGGAGATGGTGAAGACGCCTTGTCATACTAGCAGTCAGCAGCTGTGTGTGTGTCACTGCAGGTTGCCCAGGACCAAGCCAGAGAAGGTCGGACCTGCATTGCCACCGTTTGCCCAATAAATAAAAATCAAGCAGCTAGGCCTCGCCAGCCAAAAACATAAGTTTCCCGCTGGTAACACCTTCTAAAGACAAGGTTGCTTCCAGGCTTCCCCTCCTTGGGACTGGTCATATTTCCAGCAAAAAAGAATAACTAATTTGCATTTGTATGGCTACCGAACTCTAGCAGCTTAATCTAAGAAACGCTAAATATTTGACTTGCCAAGTTCAAGGTTCAAATTAAATTGGGAGAAATTATGTAGTTGTGGTAACTAAATGCCTAAAGTATAGAAATTTATTTTATATATATTTGATGGTCTTTCCAAGTTAAATTTCAAGGCTTTAACCCAGGGATAACTTTGGAGCATTTCATGGGCCCTGAAATGATTCAAAGAATTTGCTCATTAGGCGGCATTTACTTTTCAAGATTTTTTAAGGTAAAGAAAAGGGGGAGATGTTGAAAACCGCCTATTGTCTTCTCTAGCAGAGAGGTGTGGACAAGGAGCCTGGAATGCTGGTGACCCTTGAAACCCTGGCCAAGGTCAGGGCTATGCACCCACTGTGTAGTCCAGACAATGGTAGCTGAAGCAACTTCCCCACCAGATAGTCATGTAAATCCTTACTGATAAGATTGTCTGTTACTGGAATTGCCTGCCTAAGGGCTATAGGTGTATCCCAAACAGAATAAAAGGATGGCAAGGCCTGAGCAGAGGTGGAGTCCTTCCTCTTGGGATGGGCTCCCGCCTGGCCCCCCAATTTCCAAATTATGATTTCTTGTCTTGTCTCTTTCATTTGCGTGCGGCCCCTCTTCCAGAGACTGAACCCTGAACCAGTCAGGACATGGGACATTCACATTCCCTATTCTCATGAATATACATGAGACAAACTGTTAAAACTCAAGTCAAAAAATAATAATCTTTTTAGTAATGATTAAATTTCACCTGGTTTAATTTTGACTTGATGTGAGTCTCTGATAAAATGTAGAGTAAGAAAATAGTCAATGGCAAGTTCAAATGAGAATCAGTTTATTTAACAATTATGTATTACCAGCCTGGCCAGAGTGGCTCAGTTGGTTGAACATCGAAGGGTTGTCAGTTCAATCCCCAGTTGGGGCATGTACAAAAGGCAAGAGATCGAAATTTCCCTCTCATATCAATGTTTCTCTCTCCCCTCTTCCCTCTCCCTTCTCCCCTCTCCCTTTTTCCCTCTCCCTCTCTCTAAGCATGTCCTCAGGTGTTGGGGTCCTGCCCCAGCAGGTCCAGGGGTTCCCAAAGGTGTGGACGGAGTCGGCGAAGAAGGAATGACATGGAGGCAGCGTTCAGTTGATCAGCATAGCCAGGTTCTCCAGCCAGGTTCTCTAGCCAGGTTCTCTAGCCAGGTTCTGTCTTTTTTCTCTTGTTACATCTGTATTTATACCAGTTGATTTTAATCCTATCCATTCTATTCCAAATGTTTCTTCCCTGCAGCGACTGTGTCAAGCAGCAAGGGTGGACCGGCTTCCGGCAAATTCCCCCATTTTTATTTTTTAAATGACAGCGCGTGTAAATCAGCGGCCACCTCTTGGGTTGGGTTGTTTAAGACGGAAGAAGACTTGTTTGTGATTTTGCTAACAGGTCAGTCCAAGGCTTAACCCTATATTGGCTCCCCACACTCACGTGAGGATTTAAAAATATATATATTACCAAAGATCAGGTCTACATGCACTTAAGACATTAACAATAAACAAACCAGTACAGTATTTAAGGAATGGTTACAAAGACTGCAAGTATCCCTGGATGTAGAAAGATCTAATTAAATGCAGCCCTCAAGTGAAGGGCAAGTCTATCAACTTGCTCTGAACACATACCTGTACTACCAACAAGTGCCAAAAAACATCATAGATTTTATCGTGACTGAGGATGCCAGTTTCTCCATCAGTACCAATGACTGAACACAGGACCATTTCATCAAGCACAGGTTCTATCCTTAAAGGTAAAAATGAAAGGCCAACTAGATGGTTACTCTTACAATTCAAGGGTTCAGAATTTCTATAATATAATGGCTAATTATATTATACCACTAATTTCATCAATGTGGGCCCATTTCTAACATGATTACCTAGTGAGGAAGGCTATGAGTGTTTATAGGGAGAAAGATGGTTGAATCACTTGTATTTCCCTCCCCTTTGGAATGTGGCCTCCTTTTTTTAAAAATATATTTTATTGATTTTTTACAGAGAGGAAGGGAGAGGGATAGAGAGTTAGAAACATCGATGAGGAGAAACATTGATCAGCTGCCTCCTGCACACTCCCTACTGGGTATGTGCCCGCAACCAAGGTACATGCCCTTGACCGGAATTGAACCTGGGACCCTTGAGTCTGCAGGCCGACGCTCTAGCCACTGAGCCAAAACGGTTAGGGCGGAATGTGGCCTCTTGAATAAATGCTAGCTAAGCACTCCTACAGTGTTCCTAATTAGGACAGCCATTGCCTCTAGATGGGAATGCAACCGGTGTGCAGAAATGTACATACGTATATGCAGCCACGGCATACTATCTATGCTGAAGTGGGTTTGGTTTTTTTTTCTACTAACGTATAGATTTCATAATAGGGAGCTTATCATAGCTAATTCTTCTGGACCTATGCCATTCAATAAAGTAACCACGAGCCACATGAGGCTACTAAGCACTTCAAACGTGGCTAATCAAATTGAGATGTGCCAGAAGTGTAGATTATACACTGGCTTTAGAAGTCTTGGTAAAAAAAAAAAAAAAATGCAAAGTATCTCATTGATACTTTTTTTATCAATTATATGTCAAATAACATTTTAGACACTGAGTGAAAATACATTAATCTCATCTGTTTACATTTATTTTCTTAATGTGGCTATTAGAAAATTTAAAACTGCATATGCCCTGCAACTTCGTCCACATTATATTTCTATTGAACTGTAATAATGTAGACTCTTACTCTCCCCAAGCCTCTAGCCCTCCTCAGTCGTTTTCTATGCTTCAACAGATGATTTAGAAGACATCAAGGCTATTTCATTGTCAAATAGCCATTCGTATCAGTTCTTTCATGACATTCAACTTGAACCATCTCTTCTTAACCAAAACTCTTCTTCTGCCCTCTTTGATGCCTTTATTGTCACACTAAATCATGTTTTACCTCTAATCACCACTTCCAGTCCCTTTAATCTCTCCTATTACCCACCTCAAACATTATATCAGGATTTTAACTCGAATTACTATGTCCAAAAATTTACAATATATGTAATTGCCTTCAATCAAAACAAATCTTACATATAAATTTTTAAAAATCAATAGTTTAAAATCTCTCAACTGCCCAGTTTTTAAGAGGAAAAAAAAACCTCACATTATATTAGTTATTCTGCTGAAAACAAGGTAAACACATTGTAAATTTATTCAATTTTTGGCATACATACATACATACAAATACAAAATTAAAGACTCAGGCTGTGATTCACAATGTATTTTTGTTTTGTTTTGTTTTGTTTTTTTAAATAAGAGAAATTTATTTGCTCATAGTTCTGGAAGCCTGACGTCTGACATTAACATATCAACAGAGCCATATTCCAGCTTCTGAAAGATCTTGGCAATCCTTGTGAGGCAGGACACTAAGAAGCTAGGGAAAGTCCTTGGCAAGTGGAATAAGGGAAACAGACAAAATCATTAAACAAGGCCAAATAATCTGAGCAATTTACAGCCTCCTAATGAATAACCAGGTTTTATCTTCTCTAACTAATTAGACTTAAGAGCAAATGTTTACACCGTCCGGGGCAGAAGGGCCTCAGTCCAAGTCTTGGAGATTAAAGCTAGCCAGAAAATAACTCGATCCCTCTCTATGTACATTCTGATAAATCAACATATTGAATGACACACCTGGAAAGCTATGAATGTTACCTTAAGCCCCTGCCCTGAGACCTCCCCTGGATTCCCACCAGCTAAAGAAAGATAAGGAGCCTCAAGACAAAGGCACCACCAAGCACTCTCCCTAGAGCATGCCCACGCTTTGTCTCTACTTTCTCCTAAACTCTAAGGGTCCCCACAAGACTTTCAAACAGGGGAGCAGTGGGCAGCCGGAGATCATCCTGGGCTTACCCTCTGAACCTGTCTCTAAGGCCCCCTTTTTCTCTGACTTTCCACTGAGCTAACAGTATTCCCACCTGAGCTCACTGCTATCGATGTGACTTTTACTTTGCAGTGAGTTCATGCAGCTCAGCATGGCCCACGCATTCCCTGTAACATTTCTCAAAAGCCAAAGGAGCCCTGCCTAGGCTCTCTCTTATTGCTTCTTCTATCCTAAGTTCTT